>NC_056408.1:13636363-13939393 GCF_905147365.1 Aricia agestis | reverse complement strand
ATTAACATTTTCAGGCTCTCAGGATGGTTGGTCGTGTAGCGTCTGTGGAACAGTGGTGGGGTCTGTACTCTCACCTAGCCCGGCCCTATGAACTCCCACCCTTATCAGATTTGCATCTTTTCAAATTAGGCATTAAACCTATGTGGGAAGATCCAGCAAATGTCAATGGAGGTAAATGGGTTAGTACTGTTTTAACATTTTTATGTAGACACTGTAGGTTTTTTAAAACATATAATACCTATAAACAAGTCTATTTTTTGTAAGTAGAATATTTTTCATCATAATATGATAAATCAGATTAGTAATCCATTTTTAGTAATATAAGAAAAAATTGTTACTTGTATTATACTAGCTGATCCGGCAAACATTGTTTTGCCATATAAATTATTTCTGGAATCAATTTAAAAAGAAGATAAAACCTTTTTTCGGGCCTAACAAATGTACTATCAGAGAAGTTGATTCCTAAGCAGATGGCGGACCTAAGTAATTTGGTCGCGTTAAGTCAAACCCATCTGACCGATCACAGCTAACATTTAATTGACATAAGCCGGCCAAATGACGTAGGTCCGTCATATGCCTAGGAATCAATTTCCTCAATGGTACATACAAAATTTAACCTTTAAAAGTACACGCATTGTTTTGGGTAACATCCTGTCATGCGTGGGGTCTAGAAGTACCCCAATATGAATATACATATAAATTCAGAATTGTTTAATAATTTTTAAAGCCCATTTTATATTATAAGAAAAGATATTATTTTATTCATGAAAAGCATTTATAAATAATAAACTAACCATTATTTAGACAGTAAAGAACATTTTTATGAAATAACTGATATCGTGCATAGAATTTTTAGGGCACATGTTTTTTTTTTATATTATAAAATTGTGGCCGTCTATGGACTGTTCGTCCATACCCTTTTTTTGTTATTTTATTATTTAGATTTTTCGCACCAAGGATAATTGAAATAATATTATGAATTTTAATTAATTGTGGTCCATCACGCCATGGACACTTTACACACTAGGGCACATGTTTAATGTACTAAAATTCAACAAAAATGTCTGCTTCTGACTAACTTACTATTTTTTCTAATAAAATAAGACTAATTAATCAAAAGAAAAATTAACACTAAATATTACAGAAAAAAAATTGACAATCCTTGAACATTACTATCCTAAACTAAAATTATTCCTTGAATAGGCGAGGTAAGTTATAAATAATTTTACTAAATGAGGCTTGCAAATAGTTTTATAGCAAGGCTACAGACAATATTAATTAGATCTGGGACAATAATGGCATCTTCGCTTCATTTTTGGTGCACTAGGTCTAGCTACATCTAACTGTTCCAAATTCCAAAAACTTTCAGAGACTTAAAAATTTATAATATTATGATTTGTACAATTTGATTTTCATATAGTCGGCAACAATTTATATACATAACCAATTCAAAAAACAAACAAATAAACACATAACCAAAGTGAAAAAGTATATATGTTGGGTGGGGTCTGCAGGTATCCCCACATAAGCAAAAATGTAACTTCCCTTAGCAGAGTAGCGGCGGACTTTTTATCACTGAAAGACTTCGCATTGCATTGAGATTAGCCGAAAACGTGCGAACGTAACTTGCCAATTTAAAAAAACAGCGCGTGGGGTCTGCGTAGACCCCGCCCGTGACGTTATAGGTTAATTAAAATCGGTTGAGCCATGAGCCATGGAGTTCGCGCACAAACACTATATATTATAAGTGTAAGTACTTATAAAACTTTATAAGTACAGTGAAACACGTTTAAGATGATTTCATAGGGACTCAACCAAAAACGCGTATAAAGTGGGAAAGCGTATTATGCGGACTTACTACATACTTATGTATTAATATTTATTATGTTTTTTCGGATGTAGGTATTGAATTGTACATTTAAAAATTATGTACGATAAATAAAATGTTGTGTATTACTATCACGTTATATAGAATAATCATTTATTTTAGTTTGACAGAAAGATTTTGAGGCATCAATGATATTCTATGTTACTAAATTGTGAGGCATTAGCAATTACAATATTTTCAACCATAGAGAAAATAAACATACATCTGTTTTCAGAGTTCTTTAACTTTGGTAGTGCGTCTTTGATTTGATTCAAAGAAGTTACATAGCGTCTTAAATCATTAAGTGCTGATAATGCCTGGGCGTGTGTCAAAATCGGAGTTGACTCTTCTTCTTGACCACTATCACTTTGAGCCTCTTCTTGTGTGTTATTCACACTCTCAATAAGATCTTGAATTGATTGAATTTCGTACGGTGATACATTATCATCAATGGAAGAATATCCAGGAAAACCCTGCAGTATTAGCCGCTGTGCCGTTAGGGCGCATTAAACGGGATGACGATCGTATTAAGCGTTAAAAAATGTATAAAAATATGTTTCAAGTTGCAGGGACTGATGCAAAATGGCGTATTAAGCGAGAAATCGTATTAAGCGTGATCATCTTAAACGGGTTCTACTGTACTTATATAATAAAGAGATTGTAAAGACAGAGCTGAAAGTTTTTTCATTTATATTTTTTTTATGTTATTACAGACAGTGAGACTCCGTAAGTCCCAAACTGTTCGGGCCTGGGAGGATCTGTGCATGGCAATGTTGGGCGAACAGTTCATGGTGGGGCCTGAGCTATGCGGCGTTGTGCTGTCTGTACGCTTTCAGGTACATACTCTTTAATATGGCCTTAGAAATTATCATAACCTAGATGAAGGGTCACCAAATGGCGGAATGCCGACCCATTGTGTGCATTTTCGAAGACGAACTTTGTTAAAAATAAAATTCGATCATGACTTACTGACGAACATCTCCAGGATTTAATGTCAATAGCTTGCACCAATTTCACTCCAAACAAGCAACAAAAGTTGTCATTTTTCCCATTGATATGAAAATAAATATTTCATTAACATAATGTGTGGACCGCGAAGGTCATTCCATTTCTTAAAATGGACCCGAGCAAAAGCTGCATTCATTGCGTATGATACGGCAGCCGTGTCATATATTTTTCGACGTGTGGCGTATGACACGAGAGCCGTGACATGCAGTATTATAAATGCGACAGTCTGTCTGTCTATCCGTCCGTATGTCTGTCTGTCATACCTCTTCACGCCAAAACTGCTGAACCGATTTTGCTGAAATTTGTCATGGAGTTACTTTGGGGGATATTAGATTATCATATATATTGGATCCGAGATTATTGAGTCAATGATATTGTATAATGTAATATAGACATATGATTCATTTCTTCCTTGATCATAGATTTTTTACATTTGCTGAGAGATTGGATCCAATACGGTCATAGAAATAGGTGTTGCCAGTTATTTAATATAAAAAAGAGTTTGTAATATCATGTTCGTTAATATGTTTCAAATAATGTAATGTAATTATTTTTCTAATTATATACTTGGATAATCTTGCTGAAATAACAAAAAACAAGCCATATTAAAAATGACGATGTCTTTTGACAAATCGTATTCTCTGAGATCTAATAACCCTGACGTCAATACCTGTCAGCGTTAGCGCTCTCCATTGGCTATTGAAACCACATATG
This sequence comes from Aricia agestis, assembly GCF_905147365.1. NCBI lineage: Eukaryota > Metazoa > Arthropoda > Insecta > Lepidoptera > Lycaenidae > Aricia > Aricia agestis. Next base: position 13,935,804 of record NC_056408.1, on the reverse strand, counting down.
ACGTAAAATAGGATCAATGAAATATGATAATGTAATATGCACATATGATCAAATGATCATATAATTATATTGGATCCTATATATGATTATAGAAATGATCATATATAAATGATAATGTAATACGGGGGGTATTTTATTGAGTCCCGGGAAAGGATATAGGAAGTAACCTATGTCCTTTCCCGGGACTCAAAGTATATAAAAGACAAAAATTATTTTGTCCCGGAAAAATGCACGGTTCCCACGCGATAAACGAGTTTTGGCGCAACGAAGTTGCGGGCGTCATCTAGTATTTTATAAAATGATTGAATCTCCCTCAAATTATACTTTAGAAGCCTACAGGCTTTGTTTCTGAATATTCTGTGAATTGAAAAAGTAAGTTTTCGTATACAGGTTTCTTATATAGGTTTCGGGGGCGATAAATCTGTCTAGCTAGGAATTATTTTTAGAAAATGTCATTTTATTCGTGTTTTATCGAATACCGAGCAAAGCTCGGTCAAATAGCTAGTAATAATTTTATTATTGTAAATGTTTGTACATAATCATTATTACTAATAATGTTATGAAAATAATATACTTCTCTGTACGTAATATGTGTTTTTTTTCTATCTATAGTGTCATAAAAATAATATTTTCATTATGACATCTTTAACAGCCGCTTACATTTCTGAAGCGAAAAAACATAAAAATATGTTTAAGTATAAAAAATAACATTTAACTTGTCTGAGTTTACAAAAAAAAGTAGGGAAATTTTACAAATTTATGATTTATATGGCAACCCTCATATCACGCACACGTCCTACACGGGCGGCCATAACTAGGCTTCACTCGTGATTAGAGAAGGTTACGTCCGTACTTTTTTTACGTCCGTGGATGTTTGTCATTTTACAGACATTGTATAGTTTAATTAAATATTACTAACAGGCTACCTTTAAGTTTTTGGTCTTTTGAAGTAGATTTTTATATTTGAGTGTTCTCGTTTTCAGGAGGACCACCTCGCCGTATGGCACAGGACGGCGGCGGACACGGCGGCGTCGGCGCGCGTGCGAGATGCCATGCGGCGCATCCTGCAGCTGCCCGCCTCCGTACCCATTGAGTACAAGGCGCACGGCGACCGGCTGCGGGCGTCCGCGTCGCGCGCGCAGGACGACGAGCGCGCCTCGTAGCGACACGCCTCCGCGCGCCCCGCCCCGCCCCGCGACGCCACATGACACGCCCCACCCCGCCTCCCCCACCTCTCCCCCCTCCCCCATCCACTTGTTCATCAAAGACTATGTTGTATATACCGTTAGACGATGTAATTATGTTTAATGATTTATATGTTTCCGACTATAGTTTCGTAGACGATACCAAGAGTGAGATTTTATAGTATTAAACGATACTGCCGACTTATGTAACTCGTCTAAACTTAGTAACGGTAAGTTTTCATTATTAACAGTGTGTTTTCGGAAATTAACCTTTTGTTTCGAAACCAGTGTAAACGTTTTGACTTTCAGTCTTCCGGTGTAGATTTTTAAGACCGATCGTGTCATGAATTTTTTGTTCTGATTATGTGCACAATTGAGTTGTGCTGGTATAAACGAGTGCGAACAGTCTTATTACAGTCCTCATTGTACAAAATACATTTATTTCTGTATATTAAACAGCTGCGTGTTTACTTGTGTTGCCATATCCTTGTAAAATTACCATAGCTGCATAATAATTGAGAAATAAATCTTTCGTACTTTCCTTGCTAGTTTCATTTTCAATAATAATCAAGCGTTGAACACTACGCCCAGCTACTCAAATTAGATGGACGCGGTCTATTTTTGTCAAGACTATTTTAACGCTGTGTCTTTGCGAGAAAACGAATGGTTACCCATTGAAACAGCAATGTGACGGAAGATAATGATTTCGCAAATTCTATAAGCCCTATTATAAAAGTATATCAAGAATCATCAAGTCAGACTGAAATATAAGGGTTACAGCACACATATCAACTCGGAAAGTGATCGTCACCATATCGCCTTTCGTTTCGTCGCCGTCAACGCGTCAACCTAACTTATGCACGTAACCAAAGCGTATCAGCAGCGGCTACGGCTCGTCGTCTCCGCGCTCGGTTTGCCGACCGCTGGCCCTAGATCAGTTTGAAGCAAGGGTGGACGGAGAGACGTAAGCGCGGGAACTGCGAGTTGACCACGCATTGCATCGCGGTTCGGATCCTGTTCCGAGGCGAGGAGATTACGTTACGATTCCGCTTAGTGTGCGTTGCAACTTGTAGTAGGAAGTTTCATGCAAACCATATTGAACGGCTCGAGGGGATACGGTGACGATCGAATCCTTTTCCGAGTTGATATAAACATATCTGTGACCTTAATGGAACATAGCTGGCTTCAAAATAATATTCGAGTGAACAAGGAGTAATACCATACATCACTTTACAAAAGTATAGTTAATTATTATTAGGATAGTAAAACAAACTGTATGTCTAGAAAATATATTTTAGTACATAAATCTCAACAGACATTTATTATTGTTAGATGAAAACTAAAAATAGATTCCACAAACCGACTACAATATCAGATAGAACTACTGCAAGGCCAACCAGAGTTATTTTGTTGCTGAAAATATAACAGAAAAAAATTGACTCATGTGGAAAATAACAAAGTTTAAAGTATGGTGACTAGTGAGGCAAGGGCCACGGCTGTATGGACGTGGGTGGCGTCACTCGTAAATGTTTTTTTTTCGACTGATCTTTTCGCTAGAAATCGCGGGACGATATCGGATATTGCAATGGCAAATTACAAACGTTATGAGAGAGACGGGTATATGTTTAAATATGAAACATGACAAAGACGAGTATGATAATTACTAGAGCGACGTGAGTTTCTGGATATTGGTAAAACTCATTTATTCCAAGGAAGAGCGTCTGCAGTCATGTCAACAATGTCAAGTAACCGGCCGCCTAGACGAGCAATTTTATTGTCAATATCACGTATTGCGTAATGTTATTGCCCGTCTAGGGTTCAATTTCAAAAAAATTCGCCTTCAATCTAATTGTCAAATAAACTGTTTCTATATTTTCTATGAGTTCAACACTTATATTTCCACCGCCCCATACAGTACGAAATCGGCTACCACGAAATCTGCCGCCGTCCTAGTTCATTCAATGCAAAAAACATTAATTAAAAATGATTCCATACTATCATAACTAGAATCATCAGTCAAAAATACTTCGTTAACTAGCTGCACTTGTAATAATACCATATTACTACTAGTTGGCTTTACTTTCGAGGAGCTCATTTTACAAATTTGAATTATAATATTTATAGTGTTACCTTATAATATTTATTCTAAAGCTGTGGACACAACTTGTTAAAGCTGAACTATACGTAATACAATACATTATTGCACCGCATCATCAATTACTCTAAAATATATAAACAACAAGTATCAACATACATATAAAGTTGCTATAAAGCGTAACAAAGTACAAAACGAGAGTTTTCTTCAACTGGACAGATTATGATGCATACATTTTAAATTAAAGGTATATTTAACTAATCATACATTAACATACTTTTCGTATATTGCTGCCTAAAAACTCACGAAATAAATGGCACTTATTTTTATAATATAACAAACATTCTAATGCACAGTAAATGTGTCGATAAATTATAATGAATCATAGGAAGCCACCTCATGAAGCATGGCAACTTTTAAACGCGCTCAAACATCGTTTTACAATTAACATAGTTATTACCTAGTTATATAAAACAGACTAGGGCGCTGAGCGTGACTTCAAATGACAAGAATTTTACAGCCATAACGCCAATTAACTTCATACTTAATTTACAAAAGCCTATCGTTAAAGAGATAATTTTGACACAAATATTAGGCCATTGCAAATTATATCTACTGAAATGTGTCCACAACTTACAACTGACATTCAGAGAAATCGTTTAACTAACTTAAAAATTAACTATAATGTATTTACATTTGGCAACTTTCCCTTATCCTATGAGTGGTGATATGCTCCGCGTAGGAAATCAAACCGCATTTCCTGCTGATAATTGTATAACAATATGTATTTTCATTGATAGCATCGATTGTTTCATGATATTATTTTCTTAAACAAAATGTAACATTACATGACAAACACTTTCATTCTAAAGATCCGTTTATTCATTAATATCCACTCGAATGAAATTTCGCCAGATGTCGTTGTTGACGACTTAGCATTTTTTAGTAAAAAATTACCATTTTCAACGACAACGAATATTCAAATAAACATTGTATAGTTTTTTAGTAGATATTTCACATATTCGAACAAACGGATGTCGTACCTTACGAGTTACTAAGATTAATCTCTTCTAATTCGTGTCTTAACCGAATGTAACCTTAGCTGATAACTTTACAACTAGTTTCATTGCTTCGATTTCTTAAATTTGCACTTCGTAGTTATAAAACTAAAGCCAATCATAAAGTACAGTCTTCGTTTAGCGGGGCTCGTGAGCTCGGGCAAGAGATCTACTGGAGTTTGATATCGACCAATAATAATTGTTGCAAGAACCCCAAAATGTAAATACGATCTACGAAATTAAATATAATAATAGCCTTACAAAAATGTCGCATCTTTTTAAAACATTTGATAGGCATTTTTATGAAGCAGGCGGAAGTGGAAGAAAAAGAAATTTATATTGATAAAAAAACAGCAATAAGGCATACATACAATATGACAAAATGTCAATAGGGCAGGTTTGTGAAACAATAACTAACAGCACTAACAAATGTTTTACTCAGTTGCGACGGGTCAATTACAAAAAATATAAGTAGAAAAATAATGTTACTTTGTAAAAATATTAATATGATTACAATACGACAATCCTCTTTCAAATAAACTTTACAAAAATATAATACAAAGTTTTAAATGCGACCGATGACTATGATTTGTACAATGTACAGTGAGTATTTACACCAATGAGGATTTGGCAAACGAACTTATTAATTTTGGAAGAATAAGTTAACTGTTAAGTTTCCATGAGTAAAACATGACTACTAATTTATCTTCGTTTATTGAAATGTTTATTAACACAAATTATTGAAATTGTATGCGTGGCACAATAAAAGTCAATATATGTTTAAATTTTATTTCAGTCGGGGTTTGTTACGTAATTTATGTTAATAAAAAATAAAATATTATGTAGCCAGGTGCAAGGTTTTTTTAACTTTAAGGGCGTTCGCTGCGTTAAGCGTGCGCCCGGCGCGTCCAGCCGCGAGGCGTGCTTGTTTCATGTCATCCCATAGAGCAGCGCTGCGTTGAGCGAGTCAGCCGTCGCACGATTACTAAGGCGAGCGCACGGCGCGGGCGCCCGCGCCGTGCAGCCGCGCCGGGCACACGCTCAACGCAGCGAACGCCCTAAGGGCATAAACTGCGTTAAGCGGGCACCCGCGACGGGCGCACGTCGCTTGAGCACGCGCGTGAACACGCAGCGGTCCCCGTCGCGGAGACCCGACTTACGCAGTGTCTCCAGTTTAATTTTAACATTGTGCATGTACAGTCGTATCGGTGGAGAACTTAATATATTATTACTTAGCAAAACGACGACTAGCAAAAAAAAAAGAAAACCAGTGAGCTCTTTCGTTGAATCTAGGTTGCTATGCGGGGAATTTGTTGTAAAGTTTAGTCAATGGGAACCGTCGCGCGGGAACCGTCGCGCGGGGAGACGGGCTCCGTTGCGCGGGCGCGGGGCCCGCCTGCCCGCGATGGTTTGCCGCGCGGCTGCCCGCGACGGGTCACTTTTGTATGAAACCGCGCGGGTGCCCGCTTAACGCAGTTTATGCCCTTAGGGGTGCTTTTATGTTGCTTAATTTTTTTTGAAATATCAAGCTTTAAATATAATTTTTACTTTAATATTACAGCGCGATATATTTTCTTCTATTTATAAATAACGATCTATTTTGGTGTTATAATTACAGTTGTATTTATTTTATAGTAAAGTGGGAATTAAGAATTTATGAAACTCTTTATGATTCTTAACTTCAACTAATAAACGACTAAGTAATCTTGTTATTTAAATTTGCTAACAAATAAATAACACGAAGGTCAAGTATTGATTAATGTTTTTTTTTTTTCTCAGAGAGATTAACAAATTTTATTATTTTAACTGACTCTTCAAACTATTTTATGTAAAAAAATATGTTTTGCTACAAGTCTAGGAGCTAGGATATAGTCCTCCATTCTGTGCATTTCTGACGTAGTTCTCTACATTCATCCACGTTCATAGCCCGTTTTTAGTTTACATTTCTTACAAATTACAATATGTGTCTCAGAGTAAAATTGCATAGAGGGAGCAATAACATATTTACGGTCAAGTGACTTAAATAAATTCTACGGGAAGCGGCGCTGTCGCTATCTTAAAAACGCAGTGCCGGGTTGTGTTTCGATGTGACCCTTATAAGAGTATATTTTTTTTTATTAAATTTCAAAATGGATTTTGTGTTGTTCATTAGGCTGTTTTATGTTACTTAACTTTTTATTTCAAAATAGTCACAATTATTGTGTACCAAGTGCTAGTGTACTTCTTAATTATTATGCTAAGTACTCACATACGGTTTTGCTCGATAGTTTTACTGCAAATCGAGTAAAAATTACTGTGTGGACCGCAAAACTCACAGCTCGATACTAGCTCGATGGAATTAAATAAATCTAACTATTTCCTTCGAACTTACTTGACGCGAGCCGTCGAGCTTTACATACTCAATCGTGTAAGTTTTGCGGTCCACCCGATAAGTTTTACTCGATTCGGAGCATAACTATCGAGTAATGCTGAATGTGTGGACGAAAGCCCAAGCCGTGGTTTTTACTCTACGTGATTGCTCGATCGAGTAAAACCGTATGTGAGTACTTAGCATTAGATTCGTTTACATCGCCAATCACAAAACTGACCAAACCAAGTGAGCGATTTTATGAAAACAACCAAACCCTATTATTATTATTTATCATTGGTATCATTGTTATATTATAAATGTTGTGTTTCAATAATATATTTTCTATGTATGTAGTTTATAAACTTCTAACTCTTATAACAGCATCAATACCATTTCAGTTTTAATTCATTTTTGGCCATTTTAGGCGATCAAACTGATTATATCAAAAATGATTTGGAACCGAGTATATTTTTCGTACTTATATTATGTATTGGCTCCCTCAACACTTACAGCAGTATAAGCGGCAGTTCGTCGCCGCGCTTCGGCGATCACGCGAGCTCGTGTATGAGGAGGGGCGTGGTGTCGGGCGTGGCGGCGGGGGGCGGGGCCGGCGGGGCGGGGCGCTGCGTCGCGACGCGCTCGAGCACGCACGACGCCGACAGCCGCGCCTCCGCGTCGTGGTCCCAGCACTCCTCCATCGTGTCACACAGTACGGCCAGACCCTAATAAGTTTTATTCGAGGTTATTTTGTACAAGTAGTATCATAAGACTTCCTTAAAATATCAAAGCTGGGAAGTTTCACACTGATAAAGTCGATTGAATTTTGTTTTTCTATCTAGAAAGCAAAAGGTGAACACAAAGTTTGAAGTTCAAAATTATTGTAATACAATTTTAATGTTGTTTTTTTATATACCTATCTTTATTTAAATAAAGGGATTTTGCTATATGTTATGCCAGGCCCATCGTAACTTTAATGTTAATATCCATACTAATATTATAAATGCAAAAGTGTGCCTGTTTGTTTATCTCTCTCTGTCTGTTGTCTCTTCATGCACAAACCGTTAAACCGATTTTGCTGAAATTTGGTATGGAGATACTTTGATTCTTGGGAAGGACATAATATTCCCGTGCAATAAACGAATTTTGACGAAATTCGCAACGGAATTGCGGGGATTGCATCTTTTAGTATAAATTTGAGCCAATTATTTACTAAATAAACTTACGGGGTGATTTCGCCATTGCGGCTGTATTTGCGGTCTCATTTTCCTTTGAACAACAGTCTCCTGCATCTCCTCAAGGCCGGGATGTGAACCCACCTCCTCCTCGAGAGGCAAACGATATTGCGCCGCTGGATCAATGCCGCCTTCGATGCATCTGGAATTTTAATATATGGGAAATAATAAAACGAGCGAATAAAAAATTATTTTGCGACTGATGATGAACATACTGTTTTAATAACATGAGCGGTATTAATTTGACTAAGCGAAAAATAAACTAAAATTACGACTAATATTGATTTATAATAAAATCCAAAACGAGCTTACAAAATTTGGATTGCGATTAATCTATTTCAGATATTAAAATTCTATCCGAGCGACTGTATTTCTAAGTGAGCGACTGGAAATACATAGCGGGCAACTTCAATATTAAATATAGATTCAATTTCTCTAAGTGAGGTTATTTATTACGAGCTACTAAAAAGTTCATTTTGAGCAAACTTTTGTGAGCTGCTTTATATATGATAATTGGTTACTGATATTCTATTTGAGGCTTTATATTTTATATTTTGATACGTGTTTTAATGAAAACTACATATTGTTAAATGCGTGCGAATTCGAATGGGGGCGGGGCGACGAATCGTTGCAGTCAGGTGAGTTGGGCTGCGGATCAATACGACTTTTTTGGGTTAGGTAAGACATCGTGGTTATTTTTTGTACACCACCCAGAAGTAGGAGCCCCGCTTAGCGGGTCTCCGTCGAATCATAATTGAAGCCAGTTGTTTTTTTTTTGGTCAGGCCATTAAAATTTTACCCATTTCTTTGACGTTCCGTTAAGGATTATAATTTGTGTAATTTATTAATGATTTTTATATATAAACGGGGTTTACCCGCTCCCCCTCCCCCCTCCTCCCCTGCCCCTCTAAATCGTTGGGTATGATTCTAAACTTTTACCGTTATATAATTTAAGTTCCTACAAATAGAACAATACATATTTTGGGATCATCAAATCAAAGTATGAAATCCTTTCTATCTCTGTTAGCTACCACTTTTTTTCACATATAAAATTGTTGTTCCTCTTATCCAAATGTAGCTTCATTTTTTTTATTATACAATTGTGGCCGTCTATGGACTGTTCGTCCATATCCTTTTTTTGTTATTTTATTATTTAGATTTTTCGCACCAAGGATAATTGAAATAATATTAAGAATTTTAATTAATTGTGGTCGATCACTCCATGGACACTTTTTTTTACATATATATAAATAATATAATATATATATGTGTATATATATACTTAATAGAATAGACTATAATATATGATGATGATAAAAAGTATAAAAATTACATTTGCCAAATATTGAAAAAATGCAGGACGTAACGTTGACACTCAAACAGATATTAGGTCGCTCAAAAATTATAAAGCTGCTCATTTTGTATTTTAAGTAACTCAAATAAATAATTTCTAAGTTGCTGTTCTGTTAATTTCTCGTCACTCACTCTCAGTCGCTCAAATAGTAATTCTGTAACCCAAATTTAGTAATGTTGACACCTAAAACTGTCATTTACAGTCACTCGATTAAATACTACCATTAATATATTATAGTGATAACCATTTTAATCTCTAAGAACAAAAAGAGCTATTAAAATATCACTTGATAATTACAGTAACAATGAAAAAAATCCTCTCAATTTCACCTTGAAACAATTTCCCATAGGACCAACGCGCAAGCGTACATGTCTATTCTCAAAAACGCATCCTTCGTGAAGTTGATAGCTCCGTCGAGGACCTCGGGCGCCATGTACCGCCTGGTCCCGACCTGACCGTGGGCATCGCCGCAGCCGTGCCCCGCGACAAACACCAAGGCCAGGCCAAAGTCAGCAATGCATGCGCTCAAGTCCGCTTTCAGGAGGACATTCTTAGATTTAAAGTCGCGATGGGCGATTGCGGGCTTCCCACCGTCTTCCTCGTGCAAGTGAGCGAGACCCCGAGCCACACCGGCAGCCACCCGCCACGCCTCAGCCCACGTCAACGTGTGCGCCTTCAGGTAGTCACAGAGGGAGCCCTGCCGAAGAAATGGTCAACCCAATAAAATTTTGGGAATACTATAAATTCAATTTTATATAATATTATTATGCTCTTAAACAATAAACTCACATCCTACTAATATTATAAAGCCGAAAGTATGCGAGTTTGTGAGTTTGTATGTTTGTTACTTATCCATCCATCTCTTTCTTGAGGAAAGAGCTCAAGAAAGAGATGGAAATGGAGCAAAAAAAAGGAAATACAGCATACATAAAATATGATAAGCTCATAGTAAAAAAATCTAAAGACCCTGAAAACAAAAGAAAAAGATCACCATCCAAATCTCCATCGACCGAAACTACAGGGAAAAAAATGTCAACACCATACAAAATAAATAAGAGGTTCGACATATTTCGTCCAAGACCCAGCAACGACCCAAAACCCACTTCATAATTCATAATTCTTTATTCACAAGAATGCAGTACAAAGATAGTAGTAGATTAAGTCATAACAAAAGATTCTGTACATTCTACCATAATAATGGTGTGTGAATTTAAATACATGCATTTAAAAAGAAAAATAGAAAATACGATTATTCGTGTTGCTATTAAGTTCATATACAATGTCAATTTAATGTCAAATATAATAAAAGAGATGTCACAATAATTAATAAATTACACAATTTCATTTATACACATTAATCATAAATTATTAATAATAATAATAATAATTAGTCCAATCAATCCTATAAATTATATTAATCTTTTGTGCGCAAAATATTCATTCATATTATAAAAACATTTTTCTATTAGCCATAATGTCAAATTTCTTTTAAATACTTTGAAAGGCAAGTTCTTAAATTCGTCTGGTAAAAAATTGTAAATTTTTATAATCTGTACAAATGCGTTGTCCTTATATATATTTAAGTTACATAACGGAAAATAGATTTTAAATTTATGCCTTTCGTTTTTTCGTCCTAAATCCGATTTCAGTGGGAAATATTCAGGGTGTAACTTTACAAAAATACATGCTTCCTTTATATACATGCTAGTGAGGGGCAGTATCTTAAACTTTTTGAACAGCGGCTTACAACTCTCTAGAAAACCTGCTCCAGCAATTGTTCTAACACATTTTTTTTGTAAACGGAACGCTTTATCAATATCTGTAGAATTTCCCCATAATATAAGCCCATATGATAGTGCCGATGACACATATCCATGGTAAGCACTCAGGGCTGCTTCTGTACTTACTGTCTGCCGTAATCTTTTAAGGGCGTAAACGAATCTATCTAGCTTTGTGCATACATATTCTACTTGTTCTTTCCAGTTGCAGTATTTGTCCAACATAACGCCCAGAAATTTAGTTGAGTTAACTTCCTCAATTTTTATGTCCTTATAATAAATATTTATGTCGAATTTTCGTCTATTGTAATTTTGAAATTGTATTAAATGTGTCTTACTTATATTTATTTTCAAATTATTATTACCAAGCCATGTCAGTGTACTTTATCAAGATTTTCGTTAATATTATTTTTATAGTTTTCGATATCATCGCATTTTATGATAAGTGTTGTATCGTCAACAAATAAAATCTTCTTGTCTGTAGATACATGTGGAAGACCATTAATGTACAGTAAAAAAAGATATGGGCCTAGAACACTGCCTTGTGGTACGCCACATTCGATAAGTTGAAAGTTCGACCGATTTGTTATCTTTTTTCCATTACGTATTTTGCTAATTTCGACGCATTGAAACCGGTTAGATAAATAGCTCTTTATCCAGCTTTTTACTATTCCTCTAATTCCGTACTTTTGTAATTTGTAAAGAAGTAAATCGTGATTTACGTTATCAAAAGCTTTTCTCATATCTAAAAATATAGTAGTAACCGGAATTCTGTTATTTAGGGACTCAGTAATATATTTAATTAGGACAAAACATGCTACAGTAGTATTACAATTCTTCCTAAAACCAAACTGATCTTTCGTGAGGATGTTTTGACTCGATACATAGTCAGTCAGTCTATCTAACATAGCTCTCTCAAATATTTTTGAAATAACCGGTATTAGTGTGATTGGACGATAGTTGTTCATGTCTGTCACATCGCCTTTCTTAAATATTGGTTTCACTATCGACTTTTTAAGTTTTTCAGGAAATGTGCCTTCCTGAAAAGAACGATTAATAATAAAACTCAATGGCTGACATATAGCTGATAGCTTGATTACTTTTGTATTTATATCATCGACACCGACAGATTTCGTATTGTTGAGAGTATGTATCAATTTATATATTTCTACCGGACATGTAGGCTTAAGGTACATTGAATTACTATAATTACTATATTGCATTGTATTATTAATGCCATTCCTATTGAATTTAAAATGACTGTCATTATTCTGATTGATATAAAAGTTATTAAATAAATTACTTATATCAAAAAGGCGTTACATATGATTGATTATTGTAAGATATTTTTTCTATGTCTCTATTTAGATAATTGTCATTAATATTGTCATTTATTATATCCCATACAGCTTTACATTTATTTTTTCTATTTCGTAAAAAAATATATTATTTAGTTGTTTAGATTTGAGTATGCAAGCCTTTAGTAACTTTGAGTATTCTTTGTATTTTTTTTCACTGTGACTTTTATTTTTTTATTTCGCTCAACGGGGAGCCAAAATCACAGGAAAAATCGTAAAAAAACCAACAAAGAATACATTTCCCAATCCGGCTGGTCCCCGTGTGAAATTAGACCAAAACCCTCCAGAGGTAAAAAAAAATACACATAGCAACACTAAACACCAGAACACTACGAACAGACGAAAAATTATCAGAACTGGAAGAAGCCTTAAGTTTAATCAAATGGGACATATTAGGACTTAGTGAAGTGCGAAGAATGGGCGAAGAAATACGAGAATACCCAGACTGCATCCTATACTACAAAGGAGAGAGACAAGGTATGCATGGAGTGGGCTTCATAATTAAAAAACGATTAAAGAAAAACATTATAGAATTCAAAAGCAAATCAGATCGTATCGCAATATTAAACATCAACATACCAAACCATCAATCACCCTGGTCTATCATACAGGCCTACGCACCCACAGAACAAGCGAACGAGAAAGAAAAGGAAACATTTTATAAAACCTTAAATGACACTTTAATAGAATTTTATAAACAAAAAATTGTCATGGGAGATTTTAACAGCCAAACAGGGAAGCAAGAATGTGGTGAAGAAAATATTATAGGTAAATATAGCAGAGGCAAAAGAAATTCTAATGGTTACAAGCTAGTAGAACTGGCCCATGAAAACAACCTGAAAATTATGAATGGATTCTACAAAAGAAAACCATCGCGACAATGGACCTGGATTTCTCCCGATGGCAAGCACACTAATGTAATAGACACAAGTGATTACATACTCACCAATTTCCCATCACATTTCAATAACGTAGAAGTGATTAACAAACTCAACTTCAGTACAAATCATAGAATGGTAAGAGCCACTATGAACATAAGCCAAAAGAGACCAAGAAGTAAATTAGGGAAATCAACAATGTCTAACATCCCAAATCCTCTTCCGGCAGAAGTATTGTTAGAACTCCAAAAAAATATCGAAACACTAGCAGACTGCTGTCTGCTAGTGTTTCGATATTTTTGGTTGTTACTACAACATACAAGAAAAATACAACATACTAGAAAAGTCCATTACATCCATAGCAAATAAAATAAGAACCCAACATAAAGCAAAAGACAAGCTAGGACAAGAAGCCAAAAAACTCATGGAAATTAGAAGAGGGCTAATAAAAGATCGAAAAAACAATCTCAAAGAAATAGAAGATATCAGCAAAAAAATTAATAAAAATATAAGGAAACATAACAAAGAATTAATATTGACACGTATTAGACAAGAAATAGAAAAAACAGGAGGAATAAAGAAAGCACTTAAAACTCTAAAAGAATACAAAGAATGGATTCCTGAAATTAAAACAAAAAACAGAAAAGGTGATGAAATGTTAACTAAGAAAAGAGAAACAATAAATAAAACAGCTACAGATTTTTACCGAAACTTAAAAAACTTACCGGAAACAAGAACAGACAACAATGATTCAATCCACTGCAATATAAACGAGGGAAAAGTCCCAGACATACTTCCGGCAGAAACTAGAAAAGCCATTATGTCCCAAAAAAACAATAAAGCACCCGGCGGGGACATGATAACAAATGAACTTCTAAAAGGATTAGCAGATGTTTTAGTGCAGCCTCTAACAGCTCTTTGACACCATTATTACAACAGAAACCATACCTCAACAATGGACAAAATCAACTATAATACTTATCCACAAAAAGGGGAACAAAAACAAAACCGATAATTACAGGTCCATAAGTCTAATGGCGAATACTTATAAAATCTTCAGTAAAATTATCCTAGACCGCCTAACAAAAAACCTAGATAGAACAACAACCAAAAGAACAGGCAGGCTTCCGTAACGATTTCTCGACTGTTGACCATATTCATTCTCTAAAGCAATTGATAGAAAAACACATAGCTGGGCATTAACTCGTTAATCCGTTAATCGTTAATTAACGAAGTTAACATTTTGATTAACGGATTAACTTTTAAGTTAACTTTTAAAAATATTAACGGACTCGTTAACTTCCGTTAATATGCAGAAGTCCGTTAATCGTTAATCCAATGCCAACTATTTACCGCACGGCACCGCGGCGCGGCGCGAAAACAGGTTCAGGCAGTTAGTATGAAACGACAAGTGCCGGGCGGGCGGGCAGCGCGGCGTCGCGGCACGGCAACAGTGAGTGAAACAAAAACAATACATTTTCAGGCGAGTGCGAGTGAGAAGAGATTTGTTTCGTTTTATCATTTCACGGGTCACTCACTAGTCACTACACTAAAAATTTATCGCTGTAGGATAACTAGAAATTTCCTTTTATTATTTTTCAATTTGACCTTAGAATTGGAGGGGGGGGGGGTCATGTCCCCTGTGACCCCCCCCCCCCCCCCCCCCCCCCCTTCGTACCGCGCCTGATGTTGACAAAGAAGAGCGCAGTGTAATTTAGTTCGGTAGAATACAATAATTATAAAAATATGTTGTTTTGTCCCTAACCTATAATTCACTTCCAGAACCTAAACCAACAGGTTTTGTATATCATGTACACTAACGCAATTATATAAATCATAACAAGGCCATATTACACATATTAACGAATTAACGATTAACGTTAACTTGCGTTAATTCGTCCGTAATGTAACGCTTTAACGTTTAACGAAGCTAACTTTTTTCTTAACGGATTAACGATTAACGAAGTTAACTATTTGATTAACGGTGCCCAGCTATGGAAAAACATAACGAGTATGGACAACCATATTATATCGGATTCGTGGACTATAATAAAGCCTTTGACTCGTTAATTCACACTTCTATCTATAAAGCCCTTCAAAACCAAGGAATACAACAAAAATATATAAACATAATTAAAAAAAATTACAAAACACAGCACGAATACAGCTAGAAGGAATAGGCGAAGAGTTTAAAATCCATAAGGGAGTAAGGCAAGGAGACCCTCTATCCCCAAAATTGTTTACGGCTGTTCTAGAAGACATTTTTAGAAGATTAGACTGGGAAAACAATGGCATCAACATAAATGGACAAAACCTAACACACCCCAGGTTCGCCGATGATTTAGTATTATTTGCAAAAACACCAGCAGAACTGCAAAAAATGCTCAATGAATTATCCGCCGAAAGCCTAAAAGCTGGGTTGTCCATGAATGCAAGTAAAACAAAAGTTATGACCAACAGAAATAAAGATGCAATAGCAGTAGCAAACCAGAAAATTGAATATGTTGATGAATATGTGTATCTCGGCCACATTATATCACCCACGAATTTGATGTCAAAAGAGATCGAAAGAAGGATAACAAATAGCTGGTCAAGATACTGGTCTCTAAAAGAGGTAATGAAAAACGAAAAAATACCAATACGACAAAAAGCAAAAATATTTGACACATGTATCCTTCCGGTGCTGACTTACGGATGCCAAACTTGGAGTATGACAGAAAAGAACATCCATAAATTAAAGGTATGTCAACAAAGTATGGAAAGAAGTATGATAGGCGTAAAACTAAAAGATAGATGGAAACTAACCGATCTACGGAATATAACAAAAGTAACAGATATAATGTAAAAAGTCAAAACCCTTAAATGGCGATGGACGGGACATATGATGAGGTCGAACAAAGAAAAGTGGACCAAATATCTAACAGAATGGTACCCAAGGAATGGAAAAAGAAAACAAGGAAGGCAATGTAAAAGGTGGGAAGATGACCTACCAAAGAACTGGAGAAGAGATTGCAAAGACAGGACTATGTGGCATAATCTGGAGGAGGCCTATGTCTTAAGACAACCAACAAGGAAATAATTTTGTTTTGTGTAATTATGTAAATGTAAAATAATTGTTGTGAATAAAGGCTTATCTTATCTTATGTTTGTTACTTTTTCACGCTTAAACGGCTGGACCGATTTCGACAAAATTTTACAAGGAGGTAGCTGACATCCTGGATTAACACATGGTCTTAATTTTTAACCGATTTCCGGAACGGAGGAGGTGTTATGTTCATTTTATAAATTGATTAATAGGCTATCGCCCTGTCTACTGCTTGGGGGTAGACAGGGCGATAGCCTATCCGCTCCGCCCCCCCAAACCTCCCGCCCTTCCTGGAACTGTTGCTTTTAACTACTTATATTATAAAGCCGAAAGTATGTGAGTTTGTGAGTTTGTATGTTTGTTACATCTTCACGCTTAAACGGCTGGACCGATTTCGACAAAATTTTACAAGAAGGTAGCTGACATCCTGGATTAACACATAGGCTACATTTTTAACCTACTTTCAAAATGGAGGAGATGTTATGATCGTTTTCATTTGATTTTTTTTGTCTTTTTTTGTCACCTAAGTGTAACTGCGCTGCAGCCTCAAAAAGATTAGAAACTCCTGATACACTTTAATCTTATATACTTCCTGGGTAAATGGGTTAAGATTTTTTTTTAAATGGGATCAGTAGTTTATGACATTAGCGCGTTTAAACAAACAAACTCTTCAACTTTATAAGTATAGATGCGCCGCCCGTCCGTCCCGTCCTTCGTCTCACAGTCCTTTACACTGCGAAATGTTGGAAATCGTTTCATAGACAGCGAAGTTAATCATAAATCAGAAAAAAAATACATCTGAACATAAAATATATATTTTTATCTCCTTCGTTTTGGAAGTCGGTTAAAAAAAATAGCATATGACAGGTTAATCAACTTCCATCCTTCAGTCATCAAAAATTGATGTTTCCGATGATCAAACTCAATTCATTTTGTCTCTAATTACCAATAACTATTTACCTATTAATACACAATTTAGTTTACCTAATAAATCGCGGGTAACACCGCGGGGCACAGCTAGTAATCAATAAATCTAAAAACAATCAAAACATGCCAATACACTAACACATTTTTTTTACAAAACTAGTACCTAATACAATACCTTCTCATGATAAGCAGTGATGAGCCAGTATTCAGCTTGCAAATTATCTCCTTTTTTATCGACCCCAATGAAATGCAGGATATCCGGATGATCCATCCTAGGAAGTCTATAGATTTTCTGTTCTGCTAGCCAGGACTGCTTGTCTTGTAACGGGAAAACTTTGACGGCGACATCGCGCGGGCCGAGCTTTGCCCTCCACACTGCACCGAAGCGTCCGCGAGCGCGCACTTCGCACAGCGTAACTTGGCCCAGCAATCCGCCGGCCTCCTCCATGCCTCCGCCCGCCGAGGGCGGTCTCGACAACGATACCTCCCCACTCGCTAACTCGGCGAAGGAACTACTTTTTCTTTTTCTGTACAAAAAGTAGCATCCGACTAGTAAAGCGAACAGCAGAAACAGCGGTGTCAAAATGTAGGCAATAACGGCGTTCGTGTCGCTGTCGGGGGTCGGCAAAGGAGATGTAGGAATTCTCTCAGGAGGTGGTTCAGTCGAAGTAGACATTCCGGCTTCGTATCCAGGAAATGTCATGTTTGCATTACACATATCGCCTTCGCAGCAGCAATGAAGCAGTGGACGCTTGTTGTTGTGAATGCGACATCTCGATGCCCGCTGGTTACAAGCGACGGTGTCAATGAAACATCCCTTTACCTGGACTGTTGCCTTATTAGTGGTATTATCATAGTACCAGATGACAAAGCAGTGGTTACTCTTGTATGCTTCGATAGGTTGACAAGCATCTTTGATGATAGGTTGAGGTGGGCAGGTCGAATTCTCTGTGGAATCGCATGTATCAGGTGAAGTTCCATTGTAGAACTCACAGTATCGCGTATCTATTCCACCTTCCTTTGGCCTTGGTGGCAAGTTTTGATCAGTTTGAATACCTCCTTGAAATGTTGTGGCAGTTGCTCCTAAAAAAAAGGTGTGCTTTAGTGTATTTTTTACGACCACATACTTATTAAACGTAGTTATAAAAACTGGCCAATTACAAGTTTTCTATACCATTGACTTAGTAATATTATATTGCACTATTTTTTAACCTTTTTGCTCATTTGCTTAAGACGTCTAACACGGCACTAAATGCGCCGGCGCAGCGCGGCTACGGGAGTGATTTGTGCGGGAAAGGGAGGTCGTTCGGATTATATAGGTGTTCGGATTAGCTGGGGTTTGGATTTCGGACTATCGAGGCCCCACTGTATATTGATTTTTTATATTAAGGGGCACCCCTTAATATATTCATTTTTAGGGTTCCATACCTAAAGGGTAAAAACAGGACCCTATTACTAAGACTTTGATGTCTATCTGTCCGTCTGTCGGCCTCCAGGATGTATCTCAAGAACCGCTAGCTAGATTTCTGAAATTTTCACAAAGTATGTATATCTGCTGCCGCTTTAACAACAAATACTGAAAACAAAATAAATATTTATGTTTATCCCATATAATAAACATAATTATTTTGTAATTTTTTGCTCAATGTCCATAGTGGCAATAGGTAGGCACTTGAAATGTTCACAAAATACTCAATTGTATCTATACTTCAATAATTAATGATAAAATAATCAAGGTGGGGCTCCCAAACAAAGCACACTATTTTTGGCCTATTTTTGCTCTATAACGGTACGGAACCCTACGTGCGCAAGTCCAACTCGCACTTGGCTGATTATTGATATCAAGCAAAAAAAGAGCAAAAATAATTACATGAAGCCCCACTTAAATATTTTTATTTTTTAATTATTTGTCAAAACTTCAACTGCCTCGGTATGACAATTCTTGAGATACAGCTAGGCTAGGTGGATGACAGACAGCAAAATCTTAGTAATAGTAAGGTCCTTTTATCATCCGTTTGGGTATGGGATCTAGGGTAGATTAGAATTAGATAGAGAAGTGGTTCAGTGGCTTTGGCAACAAAACAGACAGTATATAATTTATACCAGAGGTTCCCTAACTCCTTTGTTTCGTGGTCCACTTTTAAGGTGTTGGTGTATACTGCGGACCCCCTGTAAAATTGGCTGCCTATATTCAGGAGAAGTCAAGTCGGGTCACCAAATATTTTTTTATAGACCCCTGTTAACGACTTGTAGACCCCCATTTTTTTCCACACAAGCGTAGACCCCTGTCGGGCTCCCGTGGACCCCTGGTCCACTTTGACCACTTTGAGAATCAATGATTTATACCATTATAGACTATGTTTAGTATTAGAAATTAAATAAAAACTTTGCTTATGTCTGTATTTTTAAGTTGTTCTCAGTTCTTGAGGGGAATTTGTGAGAATCTCTTGTTGTCTACCATTTTTAATGTTTCACATTGAATTGTTTGTTGAAAATTATGTTGGAAATAGTGACATTTTACTGTATTAAAATGTTATATTAATTTCAACGGTGAAACCATTGTTTTTAATAATAGGAAACAACTATTCTTACCTAACGCCAGTAATAAAGTACCCAGGATATGCATTTTAGAAGTCATCGTGAATGGAGACGCAGACTGAATCAGGCACTGAAGTCAGACCGGTCGACGGTCGCATCAACCAATGTTATTTTTATACACGGCCCCGACATGAAAGGTCTATTTAGGAATTCTCAAATGAAAGACATGTCAGAGTAACACCCAAATAACGCACTTCTTGTCCCACAATTTATAACTACACATATCACTTAGGTCAACATAACATTGACTGTATGTATAAATAAATGTTACAATTAAATTTTAAATCATGAAATAAAGGCGATTTGGATTTTATTTATCCGATTATTTATTCACAAACATTCATGAAATTAAGTCACAAGCAGTCACAGATTATTAATATATATTTGTAGACAAGCAGTGTTGCCAACTTGCCAACCCCATCATAGAGCTAATGGCGGCTCTCGACATATGGCGGCTCTCGACATAGGCGAACGCGTTGGCCAACGCGTCTGCAGACGCGTTGGCCCAATGTGTAGAACGGGCGTTCGCGCGTTGGCCAACGTCTAAATACCTACGGCCAACGCGCGAACGCCCGTTCTACACATTGGGCCAACGCGTCTGCAGACGCGTTGGCAGTGCGCTTGCAACGGCGTTTGTGAGTAATCCACACATAGGAAGGTCGTTCAGTATGCTTTGGATCGCGCCAATGTGCGGACGGATTCAAAATAGATGTTTAGTCGCTAACAGCTGCAGCTGTTTATTTATTCACAGCTTATAATTACTTTGTAAATGTGGACAAGAAAAAGTTTTTAAAGAATTTCTCGAAATAAATAAATAAAAGGCGAGAAAACGTAACAAACAAAGAAATAAACTCACTTTTACATAATATTTTATAATATTAAAATAATATAAGTAATTATTTTATTACCTACTTATTATTTATTAAATTATTACATACAAAAATTATTACATATTATAATAATCATCATAATTATAACTCCGGGCAAACTGATCGCGCGGCCTATGTGTGGATGGAGCGCGAAGCTTGACAAATGTCCTTTGATCTTTTGCCGACATTTCCGACCCGCGCGGCAAGCTCGCAGACGCGTCGGCCAACGTCTAAATACCTACGGCCAACGCGCGAACGCCCGTTCTACACATTGGGCCAACGCGTCCGCAGACGCGTTGGCCAACGCGTTCGCCTATGTCGAGAGCCGCCATATGCTGTAGATTAATCTGTGCTGTAGATATGCTAGAAAAAAACTGTAGAAAACTGTAAATATCAAATTGAAAAACAGTAAATCTACAGTTTTATATTTAAGTACGCTAATAATTAGGATCCTAACTGTTTCCTTTATATTAATAAGTTTAATATAATAAAATAGACGACGCTGGCTAGCTCATAAAAACTGTAGATTTCGAGGCCTAAACTGAAAACTGAGAGGATTTCCGAAAAACTGTAGATCTACAGCTAAAACCAAAGAGAATGTCATATACTACGTAACAAGAGGTCGGACTTAGAAGAAAAAAAATAATATTTATTATTTTTTTAAATTGAAATTAAAGTTAAAATTTTTAAGTGCAAAACCTTCCACTCTAAACATACCAAAAATTAAAAAAAAAAGAAATGAGCTCAAATAAATGTTTTATTTCAATACAAATTATTGTACATAGCTAAATAAACACAAAACAATAAAACAGATTTAATCCACAAGGTTTAGGCAACAAATCCGTCCGCTGCTTACGCTCCGATTCCGATCCAGTGGACGCGCATCTTTATACACATAAGTATTATTACTTTGTTTTGTTACACCCTGTACATACGACAGCTGAAATATATCGCGTGGGCTCAGGCCAGCTGTATACCACCTCACTTGATCAGAGGATTTTCCCTTAGTGGCCGCACCTCTCATAATCCCATACCTTCCTTCTCCTCCTCCTTACATCTTCTTAACAACCATTGCCTGCAGACTAAAAAGTTGCAAACTAGTACAGGCACCTAAAAATCTGAAATTAATGAAAAGTTTTTCATTTACTACATTTCCATACATAAATTATTATAGTTAATAACCTTAACGTGTAATTAATTACTACAATAAATCAATAGACACATTTCAACACTTTCGAAATTAATTGCATACATACTGATACACTATAATATTTTCCATGAAATAATACTTAATCTATTTTTTTCAAATTATTATAGTTTAAGTTGTAAATTATTATACAAATATGCAAATAATCACTATGACATACTTTGTATTAGAACACGGTATGACATAGTTATGTTTTGCTTCAATTTATCAATTTACGGTTATATTTACATTTTACAATGGCTTACCTTTTGTTTTTCAATAATTAATCCACTAATTTACAATTTTTGAAAGAGTTGCTACAAAATAATTTTCACTAACTGAAAATCGAACTTTGAGTTTTAAACTTCTTCTTCGTCTTTTTTATCAACCAATCACAGTCGATCTTGCTTAAAAATTGTACAGATTATCCAACTTAATTTAGTTGCTACGTTTAAATTTGGAACCCAATTTTTTTTTGTTCAAAAGTTTCACCCACCTGGCTAAAACTGAGGGGTTGGCTACACTGGTCACAAGCTAGAAGCTTTTTTTTTTATTTTGGAGATTAGTTGATTACTGCAGTCACAGTATAGCAATATGACATATACTCATGTGTAAACCAACCAAAAGTGAATGCGGTGTCGTCGCTGAAATCGTCGCTCGTGTGAAAATGTCCAAATGACAGGCTGTGTGCCCTCTGTCGTGCATTTCTTAAATCGTGTCGTGTTGTGCCTCGTGGGAAAGCGCCCTTAGATATAATTCGTTATCGTGCATAACTCACTCATAAGTGTAGGAAAGTGATGCAATATCCAGAAACGTGCTATTTTGTGTACCCTCCAAAACTCCATCGAATGTTTTAGTAAAACGTCTACCACTTCATTGAAGCGACCGATTTGACTTCTTGACTGTATTGACTTTGACTTTATACTAATAGAGTTTAGACCTGTTTTCCCGCCATAATATAGTTATACTCATAGACTTATTATAGCATTATTGGTTTATGGTTATACTCATGTTATACTCGACAGTCGACAGTTCGACACTGGCCATGGTTAAATAGCCGATCTCTGAGGTGCCAGATTAAGAAAAAATAGAAAGAAGAAGTAGAAGTCAAGTGGGATTTCCCGATGACGGAGTTACTTCAAAATAGTAGGTAGGTAGGTAATTTTATCGTTTATTTATCCTTATTTATTAAATTCCTCCCAAATAAAAAGTTTCCCACGAATAAATAAATCCAAAACTTATGTATAATTAGCAGTCGCTAAAGTGAATAAAATCTTTAACAATGGACATTCAAAACAAACTAGTAACTGTGCTGCTATTGTGTTATTTAAAATGTGTGTTTTTATACGATAGTTGTTTTACAAGTTTGTGAAAGAAAGTAAAGTTAACCTAGGAACCACGGATGCAAACTTACAAAAGAATAAATTAATATCAATTAAGTGACCATGTTACTGAGAGTTAAGTCTTTTGAGGAGTGGTTTCATGTGCTGTTGTTATTGTGGTCAGTAGGGTCTATTGAGTCAGGCCTACACTGTCCTCCTTTAGCATCCCAGGAAGATTGTCAAGTAATAAATTTCAGTGAAAACGAATATTTCTTCAAAATTGGTAATGGTAAGTGAATACATACATAACTTTTTACAATATTCTTACGTCAATACAAGTCTCCCACAAGAGCTAGCTCTCACTGTTGTCTTTTGTTTATTTTCTTTTTAGAGTCCTATATTTCGGTGTTGAAAGAAAAAGAGTATTTTGGTCTTTTTATGTCTGTGTCTCATTCTTCGCTAGTTCAGTAGAATTGCAATATTCAGAACCTTGTTTAAACTGAGGGTTTCAACATAAAATTAATGTACAATATAACATTTATAAATTCAAAGATGCTGACCTAAATTCGAAATATGTAGTAGAATAAAACCACCTCTTATTTGCATCTATTGACACCAAAAAATTAAGACTTTCCCGACAAGTTATGTGAAATAATTCATTTTTTTTGCCCGAAGTGTTACAATATTTTGAATTGTTACAAAGAAGACAGAAAAATTCTGAACTTTGTATCAAAGTTATATAGTTAAAAAACTGCTTATGAAATTCTATTCTATCCATGACCCAACCATTAGTGAAACCATGCATTATAGTTCAGGGGTCACCAAATTTCGGACTGCGGTCCGCATCCGGACCGCCAACCCATTGTGTGTAGACCAAGCATGTTTGAAGATGATCTTTGTTCACCTTAGGACTTCAATATCTTCAGGATTTAACGTCAATATTTATAGCTTGCAAAAATATTTCACTCCAAACTTCAGAGAGATAATTAGCTATAAAAAATGGTTACTTTTCTCATTAATATCTAAAAATACCTTTGTAATTTCCGTAATTACCTATGTTTAATTACCTATGTTGTTTTTTTATATAAAATGTGTGGACCGCAAAGTTCATTTCATGTCTTAAAACGGACCCCGAGCTAAAACTAATTGATGACACCTGCATTAGTTCATCAAACTCTTTCAATAATCACTGTACAAGTAAATGGAAAAATATGCTGTGTCTCAATTTTTAATGCTTTAATCAATTAGTTAAATATCAAGAAATAAATACTACTCAGATATTGTCAAATGTTTTTTAATGTATTAAAAATGAAACAATTACTTAATATTGTTATGATTATTTTGAAGTAAGTAATATAAAAAAAAATAGCTTTATAGTTTCTATTTCATTTATTAATAAATCAACATTTTTAATTAAAACCATTTTTTTCTTTTCAGATAAAAGCGATTTGGAAATAATTTATGATACGAAATATTTTCATTTAAAATGTCTAAATAATAATATAACATTGGAAAGTAAATTTCTACCTACTTTTGATAAACTGGAGACTTTTAGTACCGTAATACTTTCAAAATGTCCCCTACCCTCGCACAGCTACAGAGAAACCTTGCTCGCGCTCAATATATCCGTGAGGTCCATTCTCGACCTCACCCTAAGAGGCGACTCAAAACTGGAAGCTAAACTCTTCGAATCCCTGAACATCAGCGCTTTGAACGTCGAAGGTGACGAGGCAGCATCGACGCTGGCCGAGCCGACGTTTCTCGCGCCGCTATCCAAGCTGGAGGATCTGCGCCTGACGCGCGTGAGGCTGGACCACTACGCCGTGCCGCTGCTGCCGCCCGCGCTCTCCATATTGAAGCTGGAGCGGACGGGCGTCGAACGACTCCCGTCCGAGGTGTTCGAGCGTCTCGGCCAACTCAAATCGCTGATTTTAAGCGAGGAGCGGCTTCGAAGCTTGAACCTGAGCGCGGCGGTGAACCTGAACGATACGGAGATCGAGGCCCCTGTGGACGGGCTCACGCTGGGGCCGGCGCTTCACTCGCTCTGGCTTCGAGGCGCGCGCGGCCTGGAGCTGCACGACTGCTCGGGGCTGCGCGAGCTGCACGTGCAGGAGAGCACCGCGCCGCTGCCGGGCGGCTGGCTGGAGGGCTGCGCGGTGCGGGAGGTGCAGGTCAACTCCATGAACGTGAGCCGCGCGGCGGGCGAGTGGCGCGGCGCCGGCGCGCTGGAGTCGCTCGACATGCGCTACTGCCAGCTCCGGGACCTGCCCGAGGGCTGGTTGGATGACGCGGTCAATCTGGAGACTTTGAATCTATCATACAACAACATCGAGTATCTGCCACGGTGAGTATTTGCCTCTAGTCACTAGTGTAATCCTAGCGATGTCCAGGAACTTAGGAACTAGGAAGTATGTACCTCTGATGTTTAGAATATTATAAAAATTATTAAAAAACCCGTCTACGACCGCGTCTTTTCTCGCGTATTTCTTTTTTTTAATTTAATGTTTTAAGGCTTTAAAGTTTAAACTATTGAATTGGAACTTCTGATGTTCGTATCGTTGTCCAGGGGTCTGTTCAGTCGCACGAAGCGGCTGGTTAACCTGAACCTGGCGAACAACCGGCTGCGGAGCAGCGCGGTGGCGGCGCTCGGCTCCCTGTTCGAGCTGCGCTGGCTGTCGCTACAAAACAACCCCCTGGATGATTTGTGCCAGCCCAAAACCGCGGGTGAGTGATTTAGGTTGTTTACAACATCACGAGCGCTGTAAATATGTACTTGTTATAAATCCAAATTCAAATTATTTATTTGCACAAAACATGGTGAAATTAGATGTTACAAACATTGATAGGTACCTACATGTTTACAATAACTTATTTTACGTTACCAACTTACGTTTTATATATTATTATGTAAGTTATTATAATAACTTACATAATATAATATATAATATTATAATATAAAACTTATCTATACTAATATTATAATTGGGAAGAGTTTGTTTGTTTGTTTGTTTGTTTGAACGCGCTGAGTCTCTGAAGCTATATTTTATCACGCAAAGACTAATACGAGTGAAGAAATAGAGGAAAATGTGGAAAAAACGGGGGAAATTATATGAAAGGGCCTATTTGAACGTGCTAATCTCAGGAACTACTTATCCGATGTGAAAAATTATTTCAATGTTAGATAGTCCATTCATCGAGGTAGGCTGTAGGCTATATTTTATCACGCTGAGACTAATAGGAGCGAAGAAATAGAGGAAAATGTGGAAAAAATGAGGGGAAATTATATGAGAGGGCTTATTTGAACGCGCTAATATCAGAAACTACTTATCGGATTTGAAAAATTCTTTCAATGTTAGATAGCCCATTCATCGGGGTAGGCAATAAGCTATATTTTATCACGCTAAGACTAATAGAAACTAAGAAATAGAGAAAAATGTGGAAAAAATGTGGGAAATTATATGAAAGGGCTTATTTGAACGCGCTAATGTCAGGAACTACTTTTTTTTTTAATGGCCCCGCACTTGGGACCTCCTGTTCCCCCTTACATGATAAGGGACAATTTCTACAATTATTTATTTATTACATGTGCGTTTTTAAAATAGTTATACATATCTGTCAGGAACTACTGGTCCGATTTAAAAAAAAATGTCAGTGTTAACGCTAAGACTAATAAGAGCGAAGAAATAGATAAAAATGTGAAAAAAACGGGGGAAATTATATGGAATTTCTTATTATCTTATGAACGACCGGAACAATTTTTATGTTATTTGGCAAACATGAAGAATTGACCACGTGAAGGGACATAGGCTATTTTTTGCTGCAAAATGTACGGTTGCGTGAAATTCCTAAATTACGCAAGCGAAGCCGCGCGGAACATCTATCTACACTACTATTATAAAGAGGAAAGATTTGATTGTTTGTCTTGAATAGGCTCCGAAACTACTGGACCGATTTGAAAGATTCTTTTACCATTGGAATCCTACATTAATTCTGCTGAACATAGGCTAAATTTTATTTTGGAAAAAAATAGGGTTCCGTAAGATATTTGAAATTTTCGGACGCAAGGTGTAAAAAAACAACCAGAAATATTACTTTTTTCGCGTACGCTGCCTAAACTATAAAAGATAGAATCATAAAATGTTCTAAGTAATTGTAGATCTTTTAAATATCTACAAAAAAGTCCGCGACACACTATACCTATCTATATTGAGTGAGGCACAATAACCATTTTTTTATTAAAAAATCTTGAAATGTTTTTGGACTACATTTAAATGCCTTTATTTTACTCATGACATTAATTCTTATTTTTATTAGACAAAATAAATTATTTCATTACTTCTTTGAATGATTAAAATTGGACGATTGGTTTTAATGTTATGGCGAAATTAAAATATTACGATTTCTGCTGCACGTTGCGAATTGGGCGTCGTCAAGGCGCGCCGCGCGGGTGTGCTCGCCCGGAGAGTCCACGTAAATATTAATTATTATTACCTCGATCATGGGAATCGCAGACACAATAGATTTATAATATAATAGTTATGCGACAGCCGGGTGCCGCTTCATTGATGGGATAATGTTATAGTGCTTCATTAATTCATTACGTTTTGAATGACTATTATTTTTGATTGCTATTATAATTAACTAGCGGCCCACCCGGCTTCGCACGGGTGGACATTGATTTTTAAATATATTTTTTTCAATCTTTATTTCTTAGTTAATCTTTATGTTAAGCAGAACATAAAAATGGTTTACAATATTTAGCCTGTAACTACTATATTATTATACACATTTTTATTGTATTTTTTTTTATATTTTAAGTGTTATGTTTGATTATTTTATCCTTACCTACAGAAGATACTATTATTCCGACTGATCTGCCAATCCCATTTAAAACTAAACCAAACCAAACCAAATTACACAGGTTCTGGGCCAGGGGGGGCAAATCAGATTTTTTATAAGCTAGGTGTTTATAAAGAAAAAATTAAAATTTTTTGTTGTAAAATATTGTATTTCAAACAAATGGCAAAAATTGCTCATGAACTGCAGATGTGTCCCCGCTGAAGTCGCTAATGAAGCTGGAGAAGTTGTCGCTCCGTCGCACCGGCGCCACCGTGCTGTGCCTAGACTGGCGGGTGCAGCTGCTGCGCCTTGCCGAGCTCGACCTGCGCGACAACAACATCACCGACCTCACCGTGAGTACCGCCCGAGATCTGATATTTATTACATATTGGGAATCAATAAATAAAAAGAACGAACCCATACACGTTCTACTTTTGTGGCAAGTAGGTGGCAAATGTGCATTTTATAATAGGGAAGATGCGACATTTATATTTTTGTGTTTATTTTAAAGAACTCCATGTAAAATAGACCACAAGATATTAAAAAAAATCGTCGTCAGTACTGTAAATGACAATAATTATAGACATTGGCCCCGCCTGATCGTATAGGTCAGTTAATTAAAGCTCTCACGTTCACAGTACTCACACTTATGCAATTTCACTATACAGTATGTTTAAAAATAAATGATTTTGTAGGTAGAGTCTCAAACGCTAACCGCGCGCCGATCACACGTGACTGACTTGTAACTTCACGCTGTATTTATAAACAGTAGCAAAATGAAAGATAGACCGCGCGCGAGAGAGACGGACATACTTTTCATGATGCGTATGCATACGTCGTACTGCAGTACGACGTTACGCCGCGCGCTTATTCACAGACACTACACAAGCGCAATGTGTAAATGTGTTGATCGTGCCAGCTTTAGTTAACTGACCTGTACCTCTAAAAAAAAACCATCGTTAAAAACGTTAAAAACGATAAAAACGCTCATAATAGAGGCATTTTGATCGTTTTTAAAGCTGAATGGAACGCGGGGATGGCATGTGTGACGTCACTGAACTCTGATTGGTGTTTTGAAATCTGTTCCGTTTCAAGTTACTTTTAATTGTTAATTTTTGTAAAAAAAACAATATTTTATAAAATATTAACCTTGCAGTGGTCCTTCTTTTATATTTTTTTTAACGTTTTAATAGCAACATTTTCATAAATATTATATTTGCATGTTCCCTATTAAAAATGATAAAATGCACATTTTAAATTCGAAGACATATTTTTCCCAAAACGTCTCCGGGTGGCGAAAAGCGAGATCGAATACTAAAATCGTTCTAAACCGTTACTTAATAATTTCAGTACGGAGACGTTTGTCAGTGGACGCGCCTCGACGGCATCAGCGTAAACGTGGACATGCGCGGTAGCAAGATCACGTCGCTCGCGTACGAGAAAAGTGACTACGACGCCGTCAAAACCGCCGCGCCCTCCGCGCTCGCGCAGCTCGACGCCGATTGGGCCCTGAGCTGCAACTGCTACGAGTATTGGACGGCACGCGCGCTGCAGGAGCGCCGCGAGCACGCGCCCGTGCTGAGCTCTGTGCGGTGCGAGGCCGGCCCGCTTCTGACCGCGCGCCCGCTGCCCGACTTCACCTGCACCCTACCGGCCGACCGGTGCCTGCCGGGCTGCGCGTGCGTCGCGTCGCCCGTCCACACGGAACTGCGCTGCGCCGCCGCGGGGCTGCGTCGCCTGCCGCGGCCCGCCACCAACCTGCCCCCCGTCACGGTGCTTCACGTGCCCGGCAACAACATCACGCTGCGCCCGCGCGACCTCGCGTTCCTCGCTAACGTCACAGTGAGTCAATCACAGAAATAAATCAAGATATAACGGCGACGCTCGTGCGTTGCTAAGGAATCGCTCGTGTCAATATTTGCTTTGCTTTTAGTTAAAACAAACAACTTACCCGTGGCAAGAAATACCTCCTATTGACCGATTCACTTTCGTACTTCTGTTTTTACAATTAGACACTGCACAATGAGGCATTTTTGCACAACCGCTCCGGTGTAATGAAGTCGAGACGTGCGCGCTGCTGACTGAATGAACGTTCAACGAATCTTGCACGACAGAGCAAGATTGAAACACGCGTACTCCACCCGCTTAGCCGTTCTACCTTGATTTATTTCTGTGGAGTCAATTGTGCTTTTTCGAACATCAGAAAGTAGCCCAGAGAGGCAGAGATTTTGATCAATTCTCGTTCATTGACTCATTGTGTAGAAATGGACCATCCGAGAGTCAATTGTGCTATTGTAAAACCGTAAACGATTTCAGCCAACCCGATAAAGTAAATTATTAATTATAATTAAACAACTATAACTTTACACATTCTTTTTGTAGGATTTGGATCTGTCCAACAACTCGATATCGACGATCGACGCCGAGACCGCGGGCGCGTTGTTCGCGGAGGGGCGGCGCGTGTCGCTCGCCGGCAACCCGCTGCGCTGCGACTGCGAGGCCCTCGCGCTGCTGCGGGCCGTCGCCCTCCGGCCGGCGCGCGTCGCCGACTCGGCTCGTTGCGCCGACGGCACGGCGCTCCGCGTGGCCGCCGAGCGGGCCGTCGCCGCCTGTGTCTCGACGCCCGTGTGGCCGGCGGCCGCCGTCGGCGCGCTGCTGCTGCTGCTGCTGCCGGCGGCG
The DNA here is from genome assembly GCF_905147365.1 of Aricia agestis. NCBI lineage: Eukaryota > Metazoa > Arthropoda > Insecta > Lepidoptera > Lycaenidae > Aricia > Aricia agestis. Next base: position 13,905,012 of record NC_056408.1, on the reverse strand, counting down.
CTGCTGGCGGTGGTACTGGCGCGCCCGGCGGTGCGCGCGCGTCTCAAACTGTTCCTGTTCGAGCGCGGGCTGTGCCTGCGGTGGCTGCTGCGCGCCGAGCCCGACGACGACGACGCGCGGCCGTACGACGCGTTCGTGTCCTTCTCGCACCTCGACTCGACGTACGCGGCGGAGCTGGCGGCGCGGTTGGAAGGCGCGGGGCGGCGGCTGTGCCTGCACGAGCGCGACTGGACGCCGGGCGACTGGATCCCGGCGCAGATCGCGCGGTCGGTGCGCGACGCGCGGCGTACGGTGGTGCTGGTGTCGGAGAACTTCCTGCGCTCGGAGTGGGCGCTGGCGGAGCTGCGGGAGGCGTACGGCGCGGCGCTGGGCGAGGCGCGGCCGCGGCTGCTGGTGGTGCTGCTGCCGGGCTTCTCGGCCGCCGCCGCCGCCGCCGCCGCGCCCGAGCTGCGTTCCTACCTCGCCGCCGTCACCTACCTGCGCTGGGACGACTCGCACTTCTGGTCCCGTCTGAAGATGGCGCTGCCCTCGCGCGCCCCCGCGTCGCCGCCGTCCCCCGCGCCGCTCCCCCCCGCGCCGCAACACAAGCCGACGGCCGCCGCTGCGTGATGGCCGCTCGTGAGTTCGCTAGTGTTACTTAAGGTGCAAAACCTTCGCTCAATTCATACTTTTTGACAGAACTGTTGTTGTGTTGTGTTTCCAATTATTTTTATTTTATTTTAAGATACATGGAAAACTTACAGCTATATTTTTTTTTATGGACTGTCATCCCGTGTGGGCTCGACGTTCATAACAATTTATAGCGCTAAAGGAATTATTAAAAAAATATATTATAAATAATCGATAACAATGGATCGATTTGAATTGATATTGTTTGAACAGAAAAACCGATGTTCGATTAGGCTAGGTATACTGCCGTGGCGGCACTGCCATTGGTGCTATAATGTTCCACGAATATGTCATGATCGTATCGGCGACGACGCAACCCCCATGCGCAAATACAAATATTTTTTGACCAAAAATTGTTAAACATAAAGCGATAACGGATCCTCACACTAGGCGACAAATACATCGACTTATGCCGTTTTGTTGACGCGACGCAAAGGAGCAATGTGGCTTAACTCTTAGATGATACAAGTTTATTACGTGATACATTATATTATACAATAATTTACAAATTAACTATAAACTACAAGTTTTGTATCGGTATAACAAGAATCTCAATATCATTGAGCTCTCTGAAAAATTGCGAATATTTACTATCAGATAAGGTTTTACTCATATTAAATAAAATATATTGATGAGTGATGACTTTCGTCTTAGAGATGTAGATGTTACTGAGACATAAAAACCTACGAATAATAGGTATAGTATAAACCAAATATTGTTTATTTTTTAAGAAATGTTAGAATATGTTACCATTATGAATTAGAATTAAGATTTTACGGAGACTGGATGTTTAGGTTACGACGTTAGGTTTATCTTTAAATATCTAAAACTCTACTACTAAGTGCAATTTCCATGAAGCGAATAGTCAAAAGTGCCTTACAAGTGTTACAATAGCCATAAGTGTTTTTATTTTGCAATTTTTATAGGTTATAGGAGGTATGTTGATTGTATTTTTCTATTTTTATATATTTTATACAATATACTTAATAAATAAAATATATTTTGTAAGCACTGTATTTTTATTTAAATCTTACTATTATCATAGTAAAAGGAGGGGAAGTGAGTTATATTCATACAAAGGCACCGCGCGCGGCTTGTATGTGTGCGCCATAGTATCAATGCATCGCCACGTACGGCACACAACAAAATCTCGGCGGTACCAGCCTTATAAAACTGGCCGAGATTTTGTTGTGTGCCGTACGCGGTACGTGGCGACGCAGTGATACAATGGCGCACACATACAAGCCGCGCGCGGTGCCTTTGTATGAAGATAACTTACTTCCCCTCCTTTTGCTATGCTATTATCGTGATGAAATGCTGCTGACGGAAAAATTTATCAGCTACCTGCTGCCTATACTTATTTGATATATATTATATACACAGTACGCAATTCAGTATATCTGTCCTTGTATGTTTTTTATCGTCTTATATTATTTAGTTCTTGTATTCGTTTATAATATAGTAATTTCTAAAGAAAGCGAATAGTTTATTGGTACTCATCCTTTCTTTTGTACAGGCCCCAAACACGCTTTGGTCTTAGTGTCGTGGGCCGCAACCAAAATTGGATTTGAATTGATGATTACGAATTTGCTCTATTTTGCCGGTGGGTGTGATTTCAAAATAGTTTAACTCCACGAGGACCACTTTTACCGGTGGGCCGCAGTTTGGGTAGTTAGTCTATACCATATTTCTACCTATACTCATTGTTCCGTCCATAAGCTAACTAGATGTAGGCGGACTAGTGTCACTCCTGTGACACGTATCGCTACCACCACGGTTGGACCACCACGATCAAAAATCATGCTTGCATCTTCTTACTATGCAGCCTGCAGGCTGCAGGCAATCGTCTGATACCTACTCTCTACTACTACTCAAAACAGGGGCGATCGCAGTCTGAAAGTTTGAAGGGGTCACGGATACTAATCTATACTAATATATATCGCTCATCCCGGGGGTCCTGGGTTCGAGTCCCGCAGGCGGAACAAAAAGTTTTCAATGTTCCTGGGTCTTGGATGTGTATTAAAATAATATTTCAAAAATCTTAAATATATTTTATGTATAATATTATAAAAAATTCAAAAATATATCGATGCAATGAACATTTTAGTTCTAATACGATTCAACAGATGTCGTTTTATTTTTTACTTCATTGTAACATAGAACTAATCATACTTATTAGTTATTATGTTTTTGTTTATAGTTTTTAATACGTTAGAATATTATGTTTAATAATATTATCACTTGGTATAATAATAATCAATCTATCTTATCAGAACTCCTACTGCATTTCTAAGGAGTTCGAGTGTACCGTGTTGGCCTATATTCCATCCAGAAAATATATCATATTACATACATAAACTGAAGTCCACGCGGACGAAGTCGCGGGCAACAGCTAGTTTATAATAATAATAATAGTAATGCCTAGGTCAAAGTAGTAGCAGCATATTTCTGAACCAATACGACCTGCAAACCTTCAAGAATGGTCGGCAATGCACCTGCAACTCTTCTGTTGTTGCGAGTACCCATGGGTGACGATAGATGCTACTTGCTTTCCCTCAGTGACCCATTTGCTCGTTTGCCCCCTAAGATTATAATACTAATTACCTCGGTTTTCGGTGTGGGATAAGTATGTTAATGTCAAGGACATAACGTCGCAGTAATATCATTATTAGAGGACCATCCATAAAGTACGTGACACGGTTTTAATGATTTTAGTGTGACATACTTTATGGATGGCCCCTAAGATGCGAAGTTTGTGTGAATGATTCAAAGTTTCATTACATTACAGTAGGTACCTACCTATAAGACTTAGGGCCTGTTTCACTACTTTCTGATACAGTGCTGGATAGGCTATATCCACAACTTTTTTGAGAGATTCTCTATGACTTTATCTGTCAAGTTAAGTGGTGGATAGCCTATTCACCACTTAACTTGACTTATCTTATCATCACTTATCAAGAAGTGGTGAAACAGGCCCTAATTCCAATATTAGGTACACGACAACGTCTGCAATAATAACAGTGCTTTAAAAGCATAATTATTATAACCACATTTTATGTGACAAAACAGCGTTAGCCGGATCAAGCTGATCTAGCAAACTGTGTTTTGTAATTTTTTTACTAACTGTAAGTAAAGTAAAGCGTCTAAAATTGGCGTAGTTTCAGTTAACCATGACAATAATTTTCACGAATAAGAAGCCCCCACACAGTGGCGGTTTTACCTATAGGCTAAGTAGGTTGGCCTAGGGCGGCAGATTTAGAGGGGCGGCAAATTTAGCCCCATTTTTTTTCTTACAGGAATAAAAACCCCACCAAAAACATTTCTTGTAAAATATTGCCGCCGAGACGACCACATATCAGGTTTACGGTTTACCCTGGCAAATGCACCGGGGCAAATCAGATTTTTTATAAGCTAGGTGTTTATAAAAAATAAAAAATGTATAATTTTTAGTTGTAAAAATATTGTATTGCAAACAAATGGCAAAAATTCGTTTTCTTAATTTTTCATTTTTAAAGATGAAAGTAGTAGGTATACCTTAGTAGGGACGCACACTGGTCCCAAAGTAAAATAAATGGGACATTAAGAATTTTCGGATCGAAGGTCAACGGATCAGGCTGCTTTTTTTTTTTGTAGCATCTGATGCAATTACAAGCAACTTTTATAGATGTTGTTTTTTTCAAATATGCCTTATCTACAGAGAAAAAAAAAGAATTATTTTTTCCAAGATTCAAACGTATACAACATAAATCATTATGTCTATGACATAAATCATAGCACAGCTTATAGAGGGACTCTTGTCGTACATTTTTGTCATAGACACTCAACTGCGATTTTTACGCCTTTTAGAGCTACAGGCACTCCTTTTTTTTGGTCAGCGGATGAAGCTGATTTTTTTTGTAGCATCTGATGCAATGATTTTTTATAGATGTCGTTTTTTTTAAATATGCCTTATCTACAGAGAGTATAAGTACGAAGGGAAAATTTGAAATGAAATGAATTATAGGCTTTTTTATGAATAAGACATTAGTAAGAGTTACTTATTAATAAAGAAAACGTTATTATTTGTTTATCCTTAACAATATTTATTAAAATCCATATCAAATACTCAAAAATGAATTATACTATACAATAAAAATTAAAGTACCTACCTGTAGCTCCTAAAGGCGCAAAAATCGCAGTTGAGTGTCTAAGACAAAAATGTACGACAAGAGTCCCTCTATAACCTGTGCTATGATTTATTTTAAATACATTTGAATCTTGGAATAAAATGACAAAATTATGATTTCATCAATACAAAAAAAATAATAATTATTTTTTATCTCTGTAGAATTAAAATATTAAAAAAAACGACATCTATAAAAGTGAATTGTAATTGCATCAGCTATAAGCTGTGCTTGATTTATTTTGAATACGTTTTGAATCTTGGAATAAAATGACAAAATTATGATTTCGTCCATACAAAAAATAATTCTTATTTTTTTTTCTCTGTAGATAAGGCATATTTGAAGAAAAAACATCTATAAAAGTTACTTGTAATTGCATCAGATGCTACAAAAAAAATCAGCTTCATCCGCTGACCAAAAAAAAAAAAATGCCTGTAGCTCTAAAAGGCGCAAAAATCGCAGTTGAGTGTCTATGATTTAAAGGCTGTATGGGCAACGCTCCCTTTGCCTGTCCCGACCGGGACGAATTAACAAAAAAAAAATGTCTATGATTTATTTTGAATACGTTTGAATCTTGGAATAAAATGACAAAATTATAATTAATTATTTTTTATCTCTGTAGATACGGCATATTTGAAAAAAACGACATCTATAAAAGTGACTTGTAATCAGTTGTCTACAAAAAAAAAGCAGCCTGATCCTGTTCGTCTAAATTTCAAAGGTCAGTTATAGGGGCGGCAAAAATTTAATAGCCTATAGGCGGCAAATTTGTAAATCCGCCACTGCCCCCACATAACACATTCCGCAAAGCATGAAATAGTGTTTTTAGTATTTGCCACCTCTGTGTATAACGTTAACATTGATAAAATTGAAAGTGTATCAATTACCTATTATAAAACTGGAATCTGAGCTAAAATAAAGTCGTAAGAAAACTATATCACTGAATGTGTTCGATATCGACATTTTCGGGTGATAAACAGATATGATAACTGCAGATTCACCTTGACCAGTCTGGACTGGCGGCGTCAGTGTCACCTGTTACACTACACCACTACATGGGAAGCGACACTTGATAAGTCATGCTTCAGTAGCGGACGTCCTTCGGCGCGGGCAACATGACGTTCCCTGTGAAATTCGGCGCTGAAACGTACGACATAAAAGCGTTTCTCCGCGACCACCCCGGGGGGACGAATACTTTGGAAAAATTCAGGGGCAAGTCCATCCTGAGCGTTATGGAGGCCTACGGGCACAGTGTCAGTGCCTACCACATGTTGAGCGACTTTAGGGTCGATGACGATGTTAATTTGACCGGTAGTTTGAGTGAGAATGGCAGGATATTGACCAAGGAGGAGAGTGTTCGGGACGCTGAGGAGATCGCCTTCCTGGAGGAGCTGGAGGTAACACAATAAATTAGTTAATACACACAAATTAAGAAAGTTCATCTTTCCAGGGCCGGACCGTGAGCTTACGAGGCCCTGGGCTGAAACTACTTAGGGCCACATTTTAACTGTCAGTTCGTAGTACCTACCAACACTTAAATTGTTTAATAAACCTTGATCGTAGGATTATCAGGGATACCAACAAAAATTTATTAAAATTATGAATTCTTTCGCGTTATCGTCTATTTTTGACTTAGCTGGGGGGGGCGGAGGCCCTTGAACTCATGGGACTCTGGGCTTAAGCCAAAATAGCCATATGGTCCGTAGGATCCGGCCCTGCATCTTTATAAGGAAATTCTACGAAAACCGTTGCCTATAGGTTAATAATTTTCGTGTTGTAAGTTAGGAAATTTATTATTATTTTACGAAATTATGTATCCCGTAAGAATTACATACCATACCTGGCCCTCCGTTTTTCCGTCTCCTATTGGATATTTTGCCATGTTTACTACAGGTAAAGGTACTATTATACGTGGGAAAGCCATGCTTCGGCACGAATGGGCCGGCTCGACCGGAGAAATACCACGTTCTCACAGAAAACCGGCGTGAAACAGCGCTAGCGCTATGTTTCGCCGAGTGAGTGAGTTTACCGGAGGCCCAATCCGATACCCTATTCCCTTCCCTACCCTCCACTATTCCCTGCCCATCCCTACCCTCCCCTATTACCCTATTCCCTCTTAAAAGGCCGGCATCGCACCTGCAGCTCTTCTGATGCTGCGAGTGTCCATGGGCGACGGAAGTTGCTTTCCATCAGGTGACCCGTTTGCTCGTTTGCCCTCTTATTTCATAAAAAAAGGTACCGTATATAGGTACCGTTAGATCAGCTGGATCGAAGCAACCCATCAGCTGACTCCTTTACAAATCACTACTAATCTAATAAACGAAAAAGACGAATGTATAATAGCTTTAACGCTATTATCTCTGAAGTCCGAATCCAAAAAGACGACAGTAGCCTTTTAGGCTTTACTCTGCCAAAAAAGGATTTTAGAAAATATGTACTTACTTGCAACTAAAAATGTAGCGCAATAATTTTTAACACAAACAATTTAAAATAAATAAATAAATTAGGTAATGGACCCTCAATTGTTATGAGGACGAACAATATACAATAATAGTATAATTGGTCACAAAAAATGTGTGGTTACCACGCGATAAACGATTTACCAAATAATGCAGTTTAACGTAATCAGCCTATGCAACTCACCTCGTATTCTAACAATTCTTCTGTATATTGCAAATACCTATATTCTCTACTAAGTATCTAGTAGAAATCTAAACCACATACCTAGGTACTACTTAAAATTAAAAGATCCACTATCTCCATAACTATGTCGTTTGCAGTATTTTGCCCTTTTCCGATACTCTACATAATTAGTTTTATACATAAACAAGGACAAAACATTGTACCTAAGTACTTCTAATTCATAGTGTTACACTACACCCTTACTAACAAAAATATTACATTATTATTACACAGCGAATACAAGGTTCGATTTATATTTGTCTGGCATACCTACTTATTGGAAAAGTCACAACCAAACAGACGACAATAATGTAATCTTGGTACGCGACAAAATTTATATAAATAAGACAAAGGATATCTATACAGGGTGTAACAAAAATAAGTGATAATACTTTAGGGAGTGTACGTGTTCCTTGTAGAGAGTTCACTGTGAAAGTAGCAGCGCTGAAAGACCAAAAATTTTTTTCACTTTGTATGGGGAAACTCGTGACGCACGGGCCCTTGCCCATACAAAAGTGAAAAAAATTTTTCGTTTTTCAGCGCTGCTACTTTCACAGTGAACTCTCTACAAGGAACACGTACACACCCTAAAGTATTATCACTTATTTTTGTTACACACTGTATATTATTACGTGAGAGAAAAACTTTGTAACCCTTTTTACGAAAAATGGGGAAACGTAGGTGCATGAAATTTCGCACAGTTATAGTTTATATGGTGAACGAGTGCATCGAGCTAATATTATTTTAAAATTATGCTTTTATCATATATATTTTTAACAAATAAAACGTTACACACACTACGACACTACTACTAGCAAAAATGACAGATTTTTGAGTGACAAGGCTATACATACGAATTAAACTCTTTTATTTATGGTTGAAGTCTGCTGACAACAAGTTGACAAATTGAAAATGGATTATTGTTTCTTTTTATTTAATTTTAGATACTATTAGATAATGCTTAAACGGCCAGTCTGAGATCAGCTGAGTCCCAGAGACAAGAATTGAAAAAAACTATGATGAAGTCAATATTTTTTACAAAATATAGGTAGTAGTCCTAATGTCGTTGCAAGTAAGGTCGAATTTCGACCATTGGGCGATCTCTAGTTGTAATAAAAAAACAAAAATAAAGACAACAAACCTTTAATAGTTGTACGCAGTACGTCTATATTATTAAGGGAACAGGCCCAACTAAGGGCCAGGCCACAACAATGAGTTGCGGCGCGGTCGCCGCATCGTAAAAATCTACGAAGTCGCAGAACGCATCGTGAAAATTTGTGATTCGTCAGCGACATGTCTGAAAAAAATTTTGCGTTGTAATGTCAACGCATCGCATTTCTGCGCGATGTTGTTTTTCCGATACGACGCCGCAACGCAGTGTTGTGGCCAGGCCCTAAGGGGGGGCGAGCCGGGCTTACGTACCTAGTAACTATTTACTATTTAGTAATCTGTGGCCGGGCATTTGCTAAGAGCGGCAAAAACGAGGGACAGCAAAATTTACTATCGTATCATCCAACCTAGACATCGGTCATCCACGGTCGACCACCCAAGTTTGAGAATTTTACATTCCAACATACTTTCCTTCAGTTTATTTTCCTATTTTCTTTCAGGAAATTTTCCTATTTTCCTTCATTCCTTCAACGCCTTTTTTTTCCTTTAACGCCAAAAAAACTAGCTCATGCATGACTTTTATGGTTTTCTGTAAATACCTATGTAAACAGTAAAGGGGCGGCAAAAATGATTGCCCGGAGCGACCAAACAGTTAGATCGGGCCCTGTAGAAAGTATGTTACAAACTAATAACTGGTTATTTTTGATATAACGTCGCGTCGGTATGTACACAGTAGGTATGGATATTTTTAATTACTATTCGGTTATATCTATAGTAAATCAGTTCGGGCGCTCATTTTTTCATTAGGCGACCAAGAATGAGGTCATGCTTTCAGGGCGATCGATTCATTATCAAAGAATTATTGGTGATTGTCTAGTCGACATTGCCGTCGCCACTCCAATGTCAATTAGCTTAATGGCTTGGATTGTGCTTTTAGGATTTAATACGGAAATGCACGGTGTACGGTTGTAACTTGTACCTACGTACATTGTACAGTCACGACCATTTGAATGATATCAACTTAAATTAGCAGATAATATTAGTCATTGGAAATCATATCTACACGTTGTAACTTGTAAGAAACAAAGGGACAATACTTTAGGGTGTGTATGTGTCCCTTGTCACCTTTGTATAGAGTTTACAGTAAAAGAAGCAGCACTGAAAGAGTCACTTTTTTAATTTTATGGTCAAATTCATGATGTTAGGGCATTTGTCATGGACACATAGGAGCTGAAAGTAACTCTTTCAACGTTGCTACTTAACAGCGAACTCTACACATACGCATTACACACCCGTACCCAGCACCAACCTATAGTAATTATTTATAGTAGCTATCTACTTTTTGTTACACCCCTATATTCAGACACACTTAGCGCTCACTTCACTGGACTTTGCTATACAGAATGTTACAAAACTAAGTGATAATACTTTGGAGAACATATGTGTTCCATGTAGAGAGTTCACTGTGAAAGTAGCAGCGATGAAAGACCGAATTTTTTTTGTGATTTGTATGGGCAAGCGCCCCAGCGTCACGAGTTTTTCCATGCAAAGGTGAAAAAAAATGGCTCTTTTAGCGCTGCTACTTTTACAGTGAACTCTATACACAGGACTCATACACACCCTAAAGTATTAGTAGATATGTACCTATAGCAAAGTCCAAAGAAAGTGTGAGTGAGATACTTACCAGTCTTACGGTCATAAGAGTCATTTAACGATTGATTAAACTTCAATTTAATGATGAGTTTCATATGTAAGTCTTAGGTACGTCAAAATGTGCATTTAATTACAGTCAAGTAATTATAATATTCGTCTCTTGCAGCATTTCCCAAAGTGTCGGTCGCGAGTCGCGACCCACTGGTGGGTCGCGGGTAGATTTTGGGTGGGTTCTGAAACTATAGGACAATTGTCGTATTTACGTACGGTACGTTTTTTAATTGAAATGGGTGTGGTGAGGAGCTTTAGAAAAGGCCCAAGTCCAGCAGTGAATGTCAGTAGGCTGACGTTGATGATATTATGGTCAGCAGCAGCAACATACCGCTTTTTGTCTTCATGACACAAGGACCAAGGTGGGCCGCGAACTTTAAACTTTCTTGTAGATGGGTCGCGGTCCCGACAAGTTTGGGAAACACTGGTCTCTTGAGTGCGGCAGATAAGCCTTATAGCTAGTACTAACTACTAAGTAGTCCTAACCGCCGCACTCAGAGACATTTAATTATGATTAACCTTTAATTTAATGAAGAGTTTGACAGATAATTTATGGGGCTTTTGTCAAAATTTTAATTAATTACTTACATTTAAGTCATGATGTTCCACTCTGAGTGCGGCAGTAAGAGCTCCCACAGACTGCAGACTTTTAGTCCGCCGATAGTTTGATCGAACGCGAAATCAGTACGAAGATGTATGAAGATTGAATCGATAATAATGTACTGAAAAGTGAAAGTTGAAACCCCAATTTGGTCAAACTATCGGCCGACTAAAAATCAGTCTGCGGGGGCTCTAAGACAAAATAAAAAATCTTATAGTTGGAAAGACTCTGCAGATACACAAGTAACAAACAGATCGCGTAGCTGTTATCGAAAATCAATTAAAATGTAGGAAACTAGTGTAATTACAAGTTTACAGTCGCTGACAATTCCGAAATGCCAGTTTTCGATCTTATCACCATAGTCATAGGAGCGAAATGTTTAGGATCGTAACGATAGCTGCTTACTAAATACTAGATAGTGATAAAACGTGCCATAATAGCTTTAATTAAATTAACGTAACCTTCACGCTGCCGGTGATAATTTATTGCATATTCCACATTCCGCTCACGAAAAATGTTTTATCCAATTTGGCGTTATCCTGTTAAAAAAATATTACTTACAATATTGTTTTTTTGTTGTGTCTGCAATAAGCAACAAGGTACCCAATAATGTCATAACACTTAAGGACGCTATCACATTTTTTCACAAAATATATCAGCGATTTTCCGGTACCATTTGAAAGAATTAGGAGTCACACTGCGAGGATATTTTGGTTTCAAATGAAAGATAATATATTCATCTTCACTTCTATACCATAAAAATGTTATAGCCGCATACAAAATTTTCACATAAAATACGTTTTAACCATTACAATAATCGCAAAAAAAAATGGGGTCTGATTAGGTACCATTATAGCTAAATACACTGAACTAAGGAAAATAAATATACAAAAAAATTTTTGCTTATTTAGTCCCCTATACGATTAGCTAAATATTTTATATAAAAATAAGTAACATTTCCATTTATAAGAAAAATAAGAAACGCTCTGAAATTTCTTCATACATTTTCGCCCTATCAAGAAAGCGGCGAGCGTCGTAACCGCCACTGTACAAGGCGCGCTGATATTGAATGTTATTTTATTGTCCTGCTAATTTTTGTGATAGCTTCCTTAACAGATTTGCATATTACGTACGGTCACAATATAGCAATATTAGATATTGCTATACTGTGGACTGTGGTACGGTATACCGTACTAAGTACTTACAGGGTGTTCCCAAAGTCAACGTCACCATTTTCTTAAGTTATCTTTTTAGGCATTCGATGAAGCATAATATTAGGAGCATGACGTTACTACACTCATATCTATGAAACTGCGAATTTACATGAATTAAACCCAATGTGTAAGAAATTCTAAAAGTATTTCAAGATTTCAATAAAGATGAAATAAAAATTATACTTATTTTATCCACATTATGAAACTTTACCTTACGTCAGCAGGTATTTCCGTTTTCATTGAATTGATAAGTATTAGGTAATTTCTGGTCAATATTTCAATACTTGAACACAACTCCTTTGGTATTGAGATTTTGTTGTCTCAGTGTAAGACAAGACTGTAGATGTTATCCGAAATTCGAAGAATCGGCCGGTATAAATAGTACTTAAGATGCGACCCGGTCTCAAGACGCGGTTCGGCTCTGTGATGGGTCCAAATTTTGACAGACAACCAATCACAGAGCCTGAACCGTGTCTTGAGACCGAGATGCATCTTGAGTACTATTTATACCGGCCTTAAACACGCACACAGTACCTATAATGTAGCAGCCCCCAAGTACAAGTGGCAAAACGCTAAGGCTACAAAATGAATTTGACATTAGTATACGCTAGCGAAGCGATGACTTATGTCAAATCGCATACATTTTGTAGCCCTAGCGTTAGCGTTAGCGCTTTGCCACTTGTCTACTAGTGTTGGTAAAAATAGCATTAGCAATAATAATTAATTGTTAAATGCCCATTAGCAATAATTAAATTAATCGTACTTGCTAAAAAATACGATTGCTAATATTATCGTGCGTAGCAAATAGCAATAGTCTGCGTTCTTGATAAAAATCCCGTGCGCGCTGTTTCGCACCGCGGTGCTAATAATTGTTATTTTTCACTCAATGCGAAATAATACTCGACGCGAGCGGTGCGATGCGAACAGATAATTCACGATGCCTCGTTTTTAGCAAATAGCAAAGCAATAATACTTAGCATGCTGTGACATCAAAATTAGCATGTTAATGAAATTAATAGAAAATAGCATTAATTTCCATTACTTTGTCTACAGGCCCAGGACTAGCAGCAATAAAAAATTCGATGCTCGTATACTTAAATTTTCGATTCACTATTGTTAGCGACGCGAAGATATGTTTATATTCCGCGTTTCAAAATTTCTGAGAGATTTTGCATTTTAGTCCTAGCTTCGGCTTTCAGGCTGTGAAAATGCCCATGGTCCAAACAAACATACAAAGACATTTCCTGTAGAGTGTAGAGTTTTGTAACTTGCCTGTTTTGTCCCTGTCTGTGTGTCTTATAAGAAAATGCGCTCGATATACAAAAATACAAAATAAAAAGGGGTTAGGGTATTACCATACCTACAGTCTACGTTTTGACAACAATTATTCCTCTGCGTATTTCTTTTCAGAGCAGACTGGATTGGTCCAAGCCTCTTCTGTGTCAGCTGCACAAAATAGCTCCGCACTACCAACAGTGGGTAAATTGTGCAGTTCACAGAAAATGTCGCCTGTTCGCTAACCCCATGCTAGAGAGCCTCACATACACCCCGTGGTATTTGGTACCGATGTTCTGGATACCCATTATAAGCTACTTAGCAGCCTCGTTGTTTTACAGGCACGTTTTTTGCGAAGGTAAGAATAAGTTTTCAATATTTTTCTTTCTAAGTCTAATTAGGCTAGGCTATAAGCCTATAAGAATAAATACACGTATAAGAACAAATAACAATCAACGACATATTTTTATTAAAAATGGTAGAGTCTCGATAATAATTATTATTATCATGATAATTACTATCGAGACTCTACCATACCATATCATGGCATTTTAAAAACTTTAGCTAAGGCCAAGATTCTAAGAAGACTCTACATTTCAGACTGCAAGGATGGGCTCTACGTGTACCAGTTCTTCAGTCAACTGACCGCAGGTTTTGTGATATGGACCATCCTAGAATATTCTCTACATCGATGGCTCTTTCATTTCAACCCCGGCAACTCCTTAAATTTGATTAAAATACATTTTTTGATCCATGGCATACATCACAAGGTGAGTGCTGAGTGTAAATTTTTATTATACAAAATAGATATCAAATCCGCTGTACGGCCCTCTATAGGCATCACGATCGCGATAGTGGGTGGACAGGCAAATCTTAAAAGTCTGTCATTTTAGCATAAAGAGGTAACTGTACTGAGTATACTGTACAGTATTTAATACTTGTATGTACCTAATTGATAGCTTTTATTTTAATAACAACGCGAGGTTTCAAACTAAGCCATAATTATAATTATTTATATCCTTATCAATATATTGTGTACACGCAAAAGTTCAATTAATTAATAACTGATAGAATCCGTCGCGTTCGAAAACCCCAATTGATAATATTGTGATTGAAGATAAAATGTAGAGACCGCGTAACGGGAGCGTTTTTGTAGAATATGCACTGGTTCATAATGTTTTCTTATGTCAAATTTGCAGTAAATCATCAGTACAGATTTCAAAATGGCAACACTCCATGTAGATAAGGCTCATTTATTTCGTATTTAACAGAGAAATTGATACTTAATTGAGTACCTAATTTTTAATTTCAGATCTACGCCATTTGGCCGTGTTATTTTTACATCTAACGTTGACGTAAACCGACTTAATAAAGTAGGTCTGCCATCTAATCTTGAATATTTCTCTGAAAGTACATTGATGATTGCAGGTTCCTTTCGACGGGCTGCGCCAAGTGTTTCCTCCCATACCGGCGGCTGCGCTGGCGACCGCTATCTACACTACTGTCAAATATTTATTAAGTTACCCCATGATAAAGTTTACCGGGGGGCTTGTAGGTAAGCTTAACGGTTATTAAATCTAGCAGACGTTAATAATAATTAATAATTTCAGGACAAATAGTAAAAATAAAATCTATGGCTCTTGGTATCTTTTGTGAGATGGGTTAAAAATGTTAAACTCGCGTCAAGAACTCAAGTCCTTAGATGACTCAAGACACGTGACTTGATCAAAAATTCATAAGACGCCCTCTCTTTCTACCACACGTCTATGTGCCTGCACCTGCTGTTTTCAGAGTTCAACCCGTTTTTTCCAGGATACCTAGTATACGACATGACCCACTACTACGTGCATCACGGCTCACCGAGAGCCGGCACCTACCTCTACGAAATGAAGAGGTATCACTCCAACCACCATTTCCTGAATCATGACAAAGGTAACTTCACATTAATATTCCTAAAGTAAAAAAAAGGTAGACCATATTTAATAAACATTATTGTCTCGTTTCGCTTCGAACGAAGCGATAGATTAATGATCTATGGGATAGACATTTTTAATTCAATTATTATAATAAAGTAGAGCACTGGAAATAGGTGCCAATATTCGAAATAATAATCTAGATTCTAGGTGCTTATAAGGTATGATCTACGGTATGATACTTAATTGCGTAGTAGATATCTATTATATTAATCAGTGGATCATGGTATTTCGCTCTGAAACATTTAACTTAATCAGTGGGCAAGGTCCTCGCGGGATTGCGAGGGTGATCGCTTGCCCGACTTTTAGGCTGGTATAAATAGTCAGTACTCAAGATGCGTCTCGGTCTCAAGACACGGTTCGGGCTCTGTGATTGGTTGGCTGTCAAAATTTGGACCAATCACAGAGCCGAACCGCGTCTTGAGACCGGGTGGCATCTTAAGTACTGACTATTTCTATTTATACAGTTTAGAAGGTGCAAAGGAGAAAGTAATAAAATAACGCACTCGATGTTCAAGCTAAATTATTTTAATGTAATGCACTCTAGGAATTGCTTAATATTTTCTATTGTCTCGTTGTTTGTTTCAGCATTTGGTATAACCAGTAAGATGTGGGACCACGTTTTCAAGACATTCGTGAACGTTCGCAAGCTGGCCATAAGTTTACATTGGAGGAGTAATCTTTAATCGAATATTATTTCTAGTGTTTAATAGATATTAAAGTGCGGTTACGTAGGAGCCCGATTCTTATAGCTCGAAAGTCCTGCATCGAAGCATCCCAGACTGTCTCAGTTACACACTGTTTTAATACCCGCGAGTGTGAAAACCTGAGGCAGCATAATAAAAAGTGTCAGAATCAGGGCCCTGGTAGAAAATCAGACCGAGCCTTTCGTTTCTCGTTTCTTTGAAATATACAAATATTTTTGCACGCGCGTGAGTTGATGTCCGGTTTCTTATCAGATTTTTTGTCAATTTGTATTTTCAGCGGCGTTTACGATTGTTTAATTGCTTGATGTTAGCCAATCAAACGTCGGCTAACGTCGTTGTCGTCGTCGAGGAGATGAACCTGTCAAAAATCTCGGAAACCGGGCATGAGACTGGAACTAGACAAGTCAATTAGCAATGTATGAATTTCTACGTGCTATAGTTTCTACGTGCTTGGAGCCGTGGACTTATTAGTTAAGTAACTAGGTATAATTTTTACTATTTTTTTTTTGAATGAAGATGATTTTTAAGTTTGCTGTGAGCTTTAATTTTGCTAAGCATTTGTCATTACCACATTAGAGATAGCTGTTGTTATTTGCATTAAATGATTTATTAAATGTTTTAAACTGTCGAATTATTTTGCCCTAAGTAATTAGTTGAAAAAGTTTTTTCTTAGAGAATTCCCATATTAAGACATAATGATATTTTAAGGTAACTAATTAATTGGATGTTGTATTTAAAGTTGCTGATATTTGTTGATATTTATAGTTTTAATTAAAAAAACGAAGATACCTACTTATAGACCACTTCTACAGAACTATATTATACTTACTAAATTTCACAAAATAATTAACCATTTAACCTTTTAGTTGCACACTTTTCTGCCTACATTATTATTGTACCATCGAGGAAGTTGATTCCTATGCAATTGACAGACCAACGTTATTTGGTCGAATATGTCAATTCAATGTTAATTGTGATCTGTCGGCTGGGTTTGACGTAACGCAACCAAACTACTTAGATCCCCGATTTGCATAGGAATCAACTTCTCTAATAGTACTTATAACTAGATTTCATAGATAGGTTACAGGGTTTTAGTATCGTAAACAAAAACTAGCCAACAATGACTAACACAGATAAGTATTACATAATTAATGTTGTAAAAGGTTGGTTCACATTGTGCAAAGTGGTACTGTAATGAACGTGACCCGATAAGAGAATTTCGTTCGATTAACATCAATACACTTTTCTTCGTTCGACCTAACGTATCATAAACAAAAAAATTAAATTATAAAAATAAATAGAGGGCAAAATTTAACAATCCCTCAAAAATATAAAAAAGTTATACATAACGGTTTTAAATTATGTTAATTACCAAATATTCCTCAATACCAGTGATAGTTTATTTATTTTCTTCTGTGAGTGGGTGTTTCAACTCCGGATGGGACTTCCTGCTGGAAGATTTGTTCGCTGACGTTTGCCCGCTGCTGGCCAGCACAACGACGATTGTCAAAGATCTACTCTTCTCTAATGTTATCGGCAAGTATAAATAAAAATTTCATTAGATATACAGTGTGTAACAAAAATAAGTGATAATACTTTAGGGTGTGTACGTGTTCCTTGTAGAGAGTTCACTGTGAAAGTAGCAGCGCTGAAAGACCAACATTTTTTTTTCACTTTTGTATGGGCAAGGGCCCGAGCGTCACGAGTTTCCCCATACAAGTGAAAAAAAATTTTGGTCTTTCATCGCTGCTACTTTCACAGTGAACTCTCTACAAGGAACACGTACACACCCTAAAGTATTATCACTTATTTTTGTTACACCCTGTATTAATTCTACAACATAATCTTTATTCCCATAACTATCGACCTCTTTCACTCGCGTCCTGTCGTGCAGTTGCTTTACAAGTGTAATTTTAATATTAATTCTATAACATCAACATAGTCGATATTTTAATGACCCATACCTTCCCGCCTCTTTCACTCGCCCTGAAGATGCTGTAGCCATAGAGCAGAAGAGAAAGATATACGTGCTCTACATTATTGTAAATACTTTAAAAATAACGGCTCAATTTAAAAAAGAGTTCAACGCGTTTTTTCATCGCAAAAATTAATTTTTACCTACAATTTTCTAACATTAATTCAACATAAAACATTATAATATTTTACATCTGTTTATTTATTTGCTTCAACACAACTTTTCACACGTGAAATTGCAACTCCATCAACAACAAAACGGAAACTATAAAAATCCCACCAAAACATTAGATGTAAAAAGGAGCCAAGCAAGATATATCTATCGTAAAAAGTTTTCAGATCACATTCAAGCCAAGCCTTCAACTTATTTTGTAATTTAAATCAACATTCAGTGAATTTATCCATAGTTTTCTTTATTTTATAATTATTATAGTGGCTCGGCAATCAGCACAAGAAAAACAAATATAAAACTTTATATTTGGGGTAGTTCATACTTACACAAACGGCAAGCGTAAAGCGTTTTTTAGTATGTAACGACGCATGTGGACGATGGTACCCAATAAATCCAATCATTTGCTGATTATTTCTCTAGTGCTCATTGCCAAGCCACTATAATAATTATAAAATAAAGAAAACTATTGATAAATTCACTGAATGTTGATTTAAATTACAAAATAAGTTGAAGGCTTGGCTTGAATGTGATCTGAAAACTTTTTACGATGGATACATTGCATGGCTATGCAATATTTTGCTTGGCTCCTTTTTACATTTAATGTTTTGGTGGGATTTCATTTCTTTTTTTAAGGTTTCTTTTCTTTTCAGGTCACGTTAAAACTTTTCTGTACTTAGCTTAGCACCCATTCTCTATCTCTAGGTATATATTCTAGGTCGTAAATTAATTGATAATAACAGGTAGGTAACACTTCTACAAAGTACAAATTCTATGACGATAGCCCAACAACTTTTGAACTTTCAGGAGGTTATTCGTGCACCGATGTTACTTTCGAATGACTATTACGACCTATCCCGGATTTTTTAAAACCATATTAATTATACTCCGCAAACAAGCGCTACCGCGATATAAAGGGAGTGCTACACCATCTACCGAGCGAGTATGGAGTTTACATCGTATTTCGCAGCTCTGATTTCATTTATATTTTAATCGAATTTAATTATCCTAGTTTCATTGTTAACTTTGTTAACACTATTTTTCCTTTTGTACGTAAAATAATTATTATGGAGTCGAAACTCATTTTTAATGTTCTTGCAAAGCCACAAACATAAAAATCTTTTCTTTTATTTAATAAAGTTATATTATACTTTTCAGTTTTTATGTTTCCTTGCCCAAAGGATGAAAACGGAAGCCTATTCCTAATGAGTATAGACTTCGCTGTCTGTCTGTCGTCCGTCCGTGTGTCACGAAGCTAGATCTCGAGAACCGCAATAGCTAGATATTTTAATTTTTTACAAATTATGTACTTTTGTTGTCGCTATAAAAGCTAATAGTCCAACTAAAATAAAATAAATGATTAATCGGGGGTCTCATGCAACAAACACGTTTTTTTGCCCTTTTTTGCTCTATATCCATAATGGTAAAAGTAAGGTTTTTGAAAATTTCAGAAAATACTTAATTGTATTTCAACTTTAATAATAAGTAATAAAAAGTTCATAAACTTGTGATTTAAGGGGGGCTCCCATACAAATTTACGGTACGGAACCCTATGTACGCCAGTCCGACTCGCACTTGGCCAGGCCAGCTTCATAATTTTTCCTTTCATTGTGGATAACGACCTACCTTGTTGCCAAATTTCAAGGTTCTAAGTCTGCTAGAAGTACCTACCTTAGAATTTTGATGATCTGTCAGTCAGTACAAAATGTAGTAACTTTGATCATCCGTAACTATTAAACTATTTATCGAAATTTTATGTAATTTGGAGGTTAAGCTAGTTTTAATACTTGCTCCTAGTCACCGAAAGTCTAAATCCCTAGCTTTGTTAACATCGAAGATAAAGGGGGTGTGAAAAAGCCGCGAACCGCTTCGAGAAAAGTATGCTACGGCCGTGCCTTTGCTAAAAAGCTTGGCTGGAGCACTGCCGTGCTCCCAGATACTAGGTAACATAAATATCTCACATCTTTTGACGATCATGGCTGATACGTCACGATCATTTATACGTGGGAAAGCCATGCTTCGGCACGAATGGTCCGGCTCGACCGGAGAAATACCACGTTCTCACAGATAACCGGCGTGAAACAGCGCTTGCGCTGTGTTTCGCCGAGTGAGTGAGTTTACCGGAGGCCCAATGAAATCCCCTCCCCTCCCCTATTCCCTTCCCATCCCTACCCTCTCCTATTACCCTATTCCCTCTTATAAGGCCGGCAACGCAGCACCTGTAGCTCTTCTGATGCTGCGAGTGTCCATGGGCGACGGAAGTTGCTTTCCATCAGGTGACCCTTTTGCTCGTTTACCCCCTTATTTCATAAAAAAACATTCTAATTTACAGAAGACGACTGTCCTATCACTAAAGATTTAATATCGGACAGCATGCGATGTGGTCGTGAGTTGTCGCGGGCGGCGAGGAAAAGGGCTAACCAGCTCATCAAAAATGGCGTTAGTTTAGAGACCAGCTCGCCCGCCCTTCTCCACTTCTTCTCCTCCAAATTACCGAATGACGTTAAGAAGTCAGCAGAAGTGTCCCACGAATTACTGGCCGCAACGAAGCTTATGCAGATGAAATTGAGGTACGTTTCTACGGTTCAGTCACTCACTCAGAATTCGCTGACTAACCCTTAAAAAGCGTTTGACAATGGGGATTGTCCATTTTTTTTTAATTTTGTTCATTACAAAAACATTTCGAGGAATAAGGTCAGTGATCGTTTTTCTGTATATAAACGAAAAAAATACCCATTAGTTACTTATATTTTTAAACAAATATGTTTAACCTTTGTTTGACCTTCAATGGCGTTAAATTAGCAATAAATTCGACCAACATTACGTTTCGAACTTTTGGTAAGCTTCTCGTATCAGCTTTCACATAATGAGAACTTGCATCTGACGAACCAGCCATTATAAAAAAGATTGAAAGGAAAAAACATACTGCAGAGGTCAATTATTGGCCGCCGATGATGACGTCAGAGCGAAACTTTAAAAAATTATTGAGAAAAAACTAGCCAATGAATTTCAAAATTATTTAATTTATATTCTTAAAATATAGGGTATTTTAAGAATATAAAGTATTTTAGCGAAAAAAAATATAAAAAGTACATGTGATTTTTTTTGGACAATGCCCATTCAAAGGTTCATCTGCTTTGATCGCTCTACAATTTTATCCCTTTTCAGCACTGAAGTCACTCCAAACACGTTCATTTCGTTCTTGGAGAATCACTGCGTTCGTCCACATGAGATTTACTGTAAGCCTGTGAGTGTGAGCTGCATCGGCTCCGGCAAGTACCGCAGCATCGACGGCACTTGTAACAACGAGAAGCACCCGGCTTGGGGCCGCCGCGGAGCGCCTTTTACTCGCATCACCGCTCCGAGATACGCTGACGGTAGGAGATCCTTTGCCTATTTGGAGTAAAATTTGACGATTATTTCGCAGTGAAGCATGATGCTTAAAGACCTCGTATTTTTTATTATATCCGTGTTTCTTAACTCGTAGACTCTCTACGACCTAAGTCATATAAGATCTTAGAGGGCGCATTCAGACGTGCGCGTGTTCTGATGTGGCCAAATGCCACATCAGATCAACGCACGTCTGAATGCGCCATTGGACTTGAAGTAAGATGGTCTTCATTACCTTTAAAACCTTAGTACAACTTTTTGTAGGAATATATGCAATGCCAAAATCAAGAAGCAGCTGCCCGTTACCCAATCCGAGGTTATTGTCAACTGGATTGTTCACCGATCGTCCCGTCGCCAGCAACGTGCTCTCGTATCTCTCTATGCAGTGGGGACAATTCATCACTCACGACCTCGTGTTCCAAACTATGGAAGT
The DNA here is from genome assembly GCF_905147365.1 of Aricia agestis. Taxonomy (NCBI): domain Eukaryota; kingdom Metazoa; phylum Arthropoda; class Insecta; order Lepidoptera; family Lycaenidae; genus Aricia; species Aricia agestis. Next base: position 13,882,948 of record NC_056408.1, on the reverse strand, counting down.
AACTGGTAAATCAATCTTCAATTTCAGCGGGGTCGTTCTCAACTCCTATTCGACTCGGATTCCTATCTGTAAAGTGATCAATAAAGCAGCGCAGGTTAGTTTGGCTGTCGCACAGGAAAGTTGTCATATCCGAGTCGAATTAGGCACCGTGAATCAGGCCCCAGAATCACAGGACTATGTAATTAACTTTCGAGGATGGTACTTGACTTTTTGGTTTCAGACGAAGGCGGCATTCAGTGCTGTTTAGGAAACGGCCGGGACATCCTCCCTCAGGACATGTTGCACGACAAGTGCATTCCCATTTGCATCCCTGAAGACGACCCATTCTACAGCAAGCAGGGAGTGAAATGCCTCAACTTTGTGAGAAGTGTAACCACGCCAAGGGACGATTGCAGTTTGGGACATGCAGAACAGGTAAATAATGTCAAAAATGCTAACAAAAAAAAAAAATGCTAACTAAAAATTATACACAGGAAGTTCATAAGATACATCCATTGCAACCGCTCTTCAAATAGCCGAAGGTCAATCAAATTTCTTTCTATTTCAGATGAATACCGTAACAAGTTATCTAGATGGGTCACCTATTTATGGATCCGACCCTAAAATAGCATCAAAGTTGAGAACTAGATGCGGAGGTAGACTACGAGAAGACAAAAAGAAAAAAGGAAAGAGAGGGTTTCTTCCCTCCGTTGACGATAAACTAGCAGTTTGCGATTTGAGAAACATTTCGGAACCCTGTTACTTGGCTGGTAATTTCTACTCCTCTTACTATTGATAAGATGATTGTGAAACCGTCAGTCGAGACATACTGCTCTAGCTAGTTTTTATTATTCGTAGGCTCTAGCGTAGAAATTTGTGTGAGTAGGGGGTTTTGTAGAGTACATTAAGCAGCTTTATTGTGGCTCTTTTCTATTCCAGGTGATACCAGAATAAATCAGACACCGACCCTAGCTGTGTTACACACGCTACTGCTGAGAGAACACAATCGAGTCGCTGATATCTTGAGCAACCTCAACCCACTTTGGAACGATGAGAAGCTCTACCAGGAAGCCAGGCGGATCGTTATTGCGGAAATTCAGCATATTACTTATCAGGAGTGGCTGCCTCTGAATTTCGGTAAGTAGTATAGCTTAAGTTTTTCAAAATCTAACAAAGGGGTTTGGGTAATATTGGCGTCATTTTCAAATTTCACGGCCACTCACCAAACCAGCATATTATGAAAGAACATATCAAGGGGAGTAAACTTTATTATGGGGGACATATAGCTAAACTATATCGGAGCCGAGATATTAGGCATTTTAAGTTCGTATTTTCAACTAATAGGCATTCAATCATAACATAAATACTCAGGAAAATAATAAAAAACGGCATGATTTATTAGCTTAAAGCCTTCCTCGATATATGGGCTATTCAACACAAAAATATTTTTTCAAATCGAACAAGCAGTTCCTGAGATTAGCACTTTCAAACACACAAACACTTCAGCTTCATAATATTAGTATACAAGGTATAACAAAACTAAGTGATAATACTTTAGGGTGTGTACTGTGTATGAGTCTCGTGTATAGAGTTTACTGTTAAAGTAGAAGCGCTGAAAAAGAACATATTTTTTATCACTTTTGTATGAGGAAACTCTTTACGCTAGGGCGCTTGCCCATGCAAATTACAAAAAAAAATGTCTTTCAGCGCTGCTTCTTTCAGAGTGAACTCTATACAAGGGAGTAGGGACACATAATATATATACTCTAACTAAAGTATTATCACTTAGTTTTGTTACAACCTGTAGATAGAACCTGTAGAAAGATACAAGTGCAATTCATTTTATCATTTATTTTTATTTTTAGTTATTAGTTCATTTTAGAAGAATGACCAACTACAACAATAACCAACATACAACTACGCGCCCTCATTTAATGAGTTTTTTAACTATTTATTTTTCTTTCGCAAAAAAATGCAAATCCATTTTTTCTCGATTTTCTTAAAGATTTGGTTTTGATTTTTTTATATTTTTTGTGTAAGTAAATAGTTAATATTCTATAAAACATTCCTGCAGCTCGACGTGTATATGAACCGCGAAGTAGATTAAAGGCTAGACTAAAAATTCTGCCGAAAGGTGGCGTCCGGCGTCATAACTCATACTGAACTATGGCCAAAATTCGATAAATAGTAGAAATAATCGACATTATATTATGGGAACAATACCCTAGAGTCATTTTACCTACAACACATTAATAATTATATGTAATTGCCTAATATTGCATCCGGCCCTTTGAAAACCACTGTCTAGTGAAATATAGTCTCAAGTCTCAATATTTTAGTCGGACGAGAGTTAGACCCAGTGTGAAAATATGTATGAAAAATTATTCATATATTTGACGCGGACGAAGACGTGGACAATAGCTAGTGAGAAATATATATCCAACAGATTAATATACCCTTTCTATACCTGTTTGTTAAGGATAGCTCCATAAAGTAACGTTAATTACTATTGATTTTGTGAACATAAGGCGCAAAAATAAATATAAGTACTAAAATAATCGTAGCTCAGCTCCGATATTACTTAGAACAATTTTTATTACTAATATATGTTTCTCTAATGTAGTGCTACAAAATAGTATTGGTTTAATCCCTGGCCGCTGGAAAAAAAAAATGACGCCACAGGTCCATACAAAGTTACTCAATGCCTTTTAGACCTAACAGATTGTGCTATGATGGACAATTACAGACGAATAGTGAATACGAACTAGTAAAGATATGTTTATGATTGCGCATATTATAAGCAGCTCCGCACTTATTATGGTGGCAGTATAAATGGTGCATACATTGTCAATTATAGCCTAAAATATGACATAACGAGGACCTAAGGAGTCGAAGCTAAACCTTATACGTGTTCCAGGAGAAGGCTACCTTCGCTATTACAGGATATCCCCGACCTCCCTCTACAACAGAGACTACAACGAAGACGTGAATCCTGGGGTGATAAACGGTTTTGGGGCTGGAGCCTTCCGGTTCCTCCACACCATCATCCCGGATTCCATCATGACGTGCCCCGCGTCTTACCAGTCCGCGTATATGTACAAGTATTACACCATTTTTTACGACCAAAAACGATTCAAATACAAGAAATTATTTGTTCGTTGCCAAGTCTTCGCTAAACAAACTGTGGGTCATAAGATTCTTGGGGGAAATTCCATATTTATCTCATTGTTACCACCTTATATTTCAGTTATCTTATAAAATAAACAATAGGAATTAAAGAACCTTAGCGCATATTATAAAGAATAAAACTTTTTTCTTAATAATATGCGCTAAATTTCGTTTCCTAGTTCCACTTAAATTTCAGGTTGAGCGACCACTACTTTAACCCATATCTGTTGGAGTCATCAGCGGAGTCGTTTAACGATATACTCAGAGGTATAGTGACCCAGCGGGCGGGGGAGGCGGACTCCCACTGTACAGGAGAAATAACGAACATGCTGTTCAAATCTCATAACAAATGGGGGTTGGACCTCATCGCTATGGACATACAGAGGGGAAGAGATCACGGCATTGGGTCTTACAATGATTTTAGGTAAGATTTGTTGGATGATGAGATATTAAATGTTGTCGATTGATGAGGCAAATTGAAATGGTATTTAACCGTATTCCAGAGAAACCTGTGGTTTGCGAAGAGCTAAGAGTTTCCAAGACTTAGCTGGTGAGATCCCACAAGATGTAAGTTTGTTTAACTTTATAATATGACAAAGAACTATGCCTATCCTAAGAACGCGATAGCAACAATATTCGCATGCGAGTATTGACACTTAGCAATTCATCTATGTAACGCTTCCGTGGTCTAGTGGTATAGAGCGTGGCTATTGACTCGGAGGTCGTGAGTTCGATTCCCGCGTTGGAAACATGTTATTTCCAAGTTTGGTTAGGACAATGCAGGCTGATCACCTGATTTTCTGACAAGTAAGATGATCCATGCGTCGGATGGGCATGTAAAAAGTCGGTCCTGCGCCTGATCTCTCGCCAGTCGTGTCGATCTTCCGTAATCCGTCCCACTGGGTTATGAGAGTAAGTCTTGACGTGGGAGAGCCATGCTACGGCACGAATGGGCCGGCTCGACCGGAGAAATACCACGTCCTCACATAAAACCGGCGTGAAACAGCACTTCCGCTGTGTTTCGCCGAGTGAGTGAGTTTACCGGAGGCCCAATCCCCTACCCTTTTCCTTTTCCTACCCTCCCCTAATCCCTTCCCTACCCTCTCCTAATCCCTTCCCTACCCTCCCCTATTACCCCTTAAAAGGCCGGCAACGCACCTGCAGCTCTTCTGATGCTGCGAGTGTCCATGGGCGACGGAAGTTGCTTTCCATCAGGTGACCCGTTTGCTCGTTTGCCCCCTTATTTCATAAAAAAAAGTAAAGGAATAGAGAGTGCTCTTGTGTACTGCGCACACACTTGGGCACTATAAAATTACTCCTGCGTAGCTGGCCTGGCTTCAATTAAACCGGCCACCGTCACCGAAACCGGAGTGGGAGCTATTATATTACGTACTCCACACAAGCTTTGTGACCACTAGATACATTGTTCAGACCGTCTGATTTGTCTAACAACTTTATTTTTTCTAGCGCATTAACTTGCTAACAAAATACTACGAGCACGTCGATGACATAGATCTTTTCGTCGGAGGCTCTTTGGAGAGTGACATCCAGGGTTCGATTCTGGGACAGACCTTCCAGTGTATAGTCGCAGAGCAGTTCTATCGCACAAGGATCGGAGACCGATTCTTCTATGACAACAGCGAAATGCCACATTCATTTACACCAGGTGAGTATTCCGTCATCTTTACAACATTTTTGTACGCTTTTAGCTATTATAATATTTAGATTACAAGGTACAAGCTGAGAACAAACACTCTTCTTAATGTAAGTAACTCGTCTTCTTAAACAAAATATTACTCATGGAACATTTTTACTAACCCTAAATGTGTGATTTACCTACCCTACAAAGTCAATAATCCAAAAATATCAATCGTACACGAAAATGCCCTTCCAGTCTCTACACATTCTTAATCGCTTAATATTGGTTCAGCATTAGGTATTCATTGTCCAACGTATAGAGACCGCTTAATATTGTCTTCACTAATAAAATCGTGGCATCGCTCGCGTACATTATTAAATTTTAATTAATTCAAGTATCGATTCGGAATTTCCATGAAGTATTAATTCTGAGAACCAAGTAATTGCAAGGTTTTTCTTGTTGGTATTACGTTTTAATGGTATGCTTTTTAACCTTGATTTATCATTGATTTCTTTGGCATAACAATCTGTATTTTTATGATATTGTTATATTTATTATTTACCTACCATATTTTTCGTGCGACAACTTCCTGTCTATTGATTTTATTGTTTTCTTTAATCAGTGAAAGTGTCACGCCGTAAATGTCATTGCTTTTATATTTTAATAATATGTATTGACATTTGCATGGATTACTCACTCCGTGCATACGATATAGAAACGTAACTCCTTTAACTTAGATATTTGAATATATACAAGGTGTAACAAAACAAGTGATAATACTTTAAGATGTGTATCTGTCCCTTATAAATAATGTAGAATTCAATATGAAACTAACAGCGCTGATATTATTTATGTGATCTGTATAGGCAAGCGCCCAGCGTCGTGGATTTTCCCATACAAAAGTTAAAAAAAGTTACTCTTTGAGCTCTGCTACTTTCAAAGCGAGAACTTATACACATCCTAAAGTATTATCCTTAGTTTTGTTACACCCTGTATATTGTACTGTCTACACTACTATTATAAAGAGGAAAGATTTGATTTTTTGTTTGTTTGTTTGTTTGTTTGTTTGTTTGAGTCGAATAGGCTCCGAAACTACTGGACCGATTTGAAAAATTCTTTTACCATTGGAATCCTGCATTATTTCTGCTGAACATAGGCTAATTTTTATTTTGGAAAAATATAAGGTTCCGTAAGATATTTGGGATTTTCGGACGCAAGGTTTAATAACTAATAATACTAATACCGTAGTATTTTCCTCAATAACGTCATTGATACTGCTGGTCTATTCTAGTACTTAAGAGTCCAGGTGCCATCGCAATTCTCATACAAACGTTATACCAAGATCATTTCCCATACGAGAATATTTACCATATTTGAGTTATTATTCAGCTTAAGATAGTAATTACATAGGTTCCTGTACAAAGATTCACTGCAAAAAATTTACATACCAAAAAATATGAACGATTACAATTTAGCATGTAAATATTGTACTTAATCGTTTATATTTTTGGTATGTAAATATTTTGCAGTGAATCTTTGTAAAAGAACCTAGGTAATTACTATCTTAAGCTGAATAATAACTCAAATATGGTAAATATTCTCGTATGGGAAATTATCTTGGTATTACGTTTGTGTGAGAACTGCGATGGCACCCGGACTCTTAAATACAAATAAGCACTTAATAATACAAATAATTAATACTAAATAGTAATTATGAATACTAAATAGGCGTTGACTGTTGTCTGAAACTTTGTTGTGTACTGTTTAGTAATTCATTTATTGCTTCGGAATCGCACATTTTCCAAAATAATAACATTATGTCCTTTTCCGAACTCCAAAGTAGCAAATGCTGTATAATTTTTTAGCGGTTTTCAGGATGAAAGGGATAACAAACAAACACACTTTCGCATTTATAACATTAGTATTAATAACAATAATTTATAATTTCCAGAACAACTAAAAGAAATTAAGAAGGCGTCTATGGCACGGCTAATTTGTGACAACAGTGACGTCAGATATGTTCAGAGGAGGGCGTTTGAGCTGGAGACGAAATACAACCCCAAATACAGCTGCGAGGACTACGACGCCATACCATATGTCGACTTGACCGCGTGGAAGAGACCCAAATACGAATTATACGACTGAGAATAATTATACAGGGTGTAACAAAAATAAGTGATAATACTTTAGGGTGTGTACGTGTTCCTTGTGAAAGTGGCAGACGAATTTTTTTTTTCACTTTTGTATGGGCAGCCCGAGCGCCACGAGTTTCCCCATACAAAAGTAAAAAAAATTGGTCTTTCAGCGCTGCTACTTTCACAGTGAACTCTCTACAAGGAACACGTACACACCCTAAAGTGTTATCACTTATTTTTGTTACACCCTGTATAGTCCGGTCGCGGAGCACGGAGAAATTCGTACATCGAACGTATATTAAGTATGTTTTACTGGCACACGAATGTACTGGGTGCTAAAAGCTATTACGTACCCTCAGATAAAAGAAGGGTGCTCACCTTGAATCTACAGCATGACTGGTGAGACATGTTCAATACTCGAGGACGTGATATTCGGCTTTTACATAAGTTGAAAAAAAATATATATAAAAAAATAATATTAATTGATCACTGAGTAAATGTAGCTTAAAGTTAAATAACCAACGCATGGACACCGCGCGCGGGGCGGGGCGCATGCCGCCGCGCCGTGGCCGCCGCATAGTAATTTACTAAGTGTCCATTTTTGTTTATTTAAAGGGGGTCAAAAATTAAGTACCTAATTTTATTACATAATTATGATGAAAATCGAGTACCAAGTACTCTCCTTAAGTATTGACCATGTCTCACCAGCCATGCTGTAGATGAAACAGAGTACCATGGTCGATGGTATACTTTAATGCATTTATATTTTATTTCTATATAAAAATCACTTTGTGTTGTATGAAACAGGTGATCTGGTGAAATAACTTCGTGCGCAACTGTAAGAGAGATGTTACAAAACACGAATTTCTGCATGTTTTGCGACCGGACTATATCACTGCAAAACAAAATACAATCTTATTTAGTACGCTATATCATTGTAAATATTAAACATTAGAAAATAATACCTTCTGTTATTAATTTATTATTTATTAAGTATATTAATTTCATTACGAATGTCTTTTTTATTTATTAAATAAAAATCCCCTCAACTATTATAATAAGCTGCCGTTTTGCCATTACATTTGAAAGTACTTTGTTGATTGATAAGACATTATTTAATTTCCCACAAAAAGACTAATATTATAGGGGTTAAATAATAATTAATAGTTATTATGCATTTATATTAAAGAGAATTACTTTTTTGTAATTAAAAGTTTAGTTTCGAAATTTAAAGCAACAAAAGTATAGTAAAAATTATATAATATTGTAAATTATTATGATAATCATAAACAAATCCAATTTTGGCACAACACTATATTATATAAAATAATATCTTTATGTGACTTACTTAATTTTAATAGAGTATCTATTATTTTGATTAATATAAAAATACAAAGTATAATCTACAAGTACATAATAATTATTATAAAAATGTTACTTAATACTACAGTGATTTTAAGGCACCTATGTTTAATTAAATCTTAAACTATTAGGAAAAAGACTGATTTGTGATATAATCACCCTATCCTAAAGTTGTATAAAGTGTTACGTCATGTTTTGTAAAGTAGAAAGATCTTAAAGCGCAACTATCATTTTTCATAACTATTCAGGAACATCAGTGCCGTAAACAGTCTTTTTTGCGTCCTTTGCGAGCTTCTAGTGTCGAGCGTATTATATTACCCAAAGCAATGTATAAGGTCTATTTTAGTGTTGGAATTGTGCTCTAGGGGCGCAGCGGGAACTATTATCTGGAGCAAACCGAAAAAACTCCTGCCTGGTTTGGCCATTTTTGCGCTCCCCCCCAGAGTCTACGCCCTGTGCCTGGGTACTGCTCTTTTTACGGCACTGAGGAACATCCATTCAACAATAGTCATATTAATAAGTTTTCTTACTTACATGACACATTTTCATTCTATATGAATAAATTTCTTTGCTCCCTCCTTTCTTTACCCAATATAGTGCTCAGTTTGTTGTGAACAGAACTCCAAGTCACAGATTTTATCAACAACTGTGGTATGCTTCCTGTTTTAGGATTAACGATGCGTTCCAGAAGAGGTCTTTTATACAGCCTCTCCGACTCGGTCCTTTGATCTTCTGTCACTCTTCTGTCGTCCAGATGTGTAAGGGATGGAAAATGTGAGATGACAAAAAGCCTGAAAAGTATAGCTAATTAACATGGTATAAAGAAAATGATCTAAAAACAGCATGTATCCATGCTAATATTATAAATGCGAAAGTGTGTCTGTCTGTTACGTCTGCACGCCTGAGCCGCTGAACCGATTCTGCTGAAATTTGGTATGAAGATACCTGGAGTCCCGGGAAAGGACATAGGACACTTTTTGTCCCAAAAAATGTACGGTTCCCGCGCGATAAACGAGTTTTGGCGCAACGGAGTTGCGGGCGTCATCTAGTATTGTATATTTAATAATGCAACAAAAAATATATCCATAGTAATAATATATGCAAACGTGTGTAAGTCTGTCAGTCAACCTCTTCACAGTCAAACCACTAAACCAATTTTGCAAAATTTTGAATGGAGATATGTACTTTGAGTCTGGGGAAAGGACATACTTTTTATCCAGGTAAAATGTATGGTTCCCGTGCGATAAACAAATTTTTACGCAACAGAGTCACGGGCGTCTTCTAGTTATCTAATAAATATTTCAATTATAATTACTTTTATCCAGCAGATAACATAAATAAAACTAGACTCTTGTTGGTATTGTTCATGATACACAAAACATGAACAAGAAATAATGAATTAAGATTTAAACTCACCTGTATTGTAGATACTCATAGAATGTTCCCCCATTGAAATAACTTGGAGCAGCTGGGTTGCCCATCAACGACAAGTAAGTTAAGTTTGGACAGGACTCTCTGAGTTTACCCACCCATGGGTAAATTGATGCTATTTTGCACCTGTTCAGCCTGTAAATAATGAATTGAAACAATTACTGGTTGTTTTGCAAGACATATAGTGTTATTAGTTATTACTTGTCTAACTTCAATGAAACTTGGTATGTTTCAAAATACTTATGAACAATAAATAGTTATAAGTAATATTTACCATAATATTTCTAGTTTAGGCATTGGTGGCAGGCAGCAGTTTTCTGTTATTGGATTATCATCAGCAATGAGTGATGTCAAATGTATGAAATGCACCAGAGCATCAAGATTCCTGAGGACAACAAATTGATATGATTTTTCTTAATCTTTTTTGCACTGTAAAGGAGTGAGCACACTGAGACGGGCCGTGCCGGGGCTCAGCGTGCCGGGGCGTATCGCAAAAATCCGCCTCCATACAATTTGTATGGAAGCGGATGCGCGTATCGTACACTGTGCCGGGGCGCATCAGCGCGGATTTTTGATCGGCGGATTTTCGTCAATGCGACACGGCCCGACAAGACCCACTGCGCCCCGGCAACAGTGTGCTATAGCAAGCGGCGCGCGGTAGTGATGCGATGCGGCTCGATAAGCCTCGGCTCAAAATCAGTCAATGCGTTGCGCGCCGACCCGCCCCGGCACAGTGAGCGTTAAAATCCGTCAATGCGATGAGACCCGACCCGGCAATAGTGTGCTATAACGCATTTTGCGCTGCGCTGCGCCCCAACCCGCCCCGGCACGCGCCGACAAAGTGAGCGCGAACCTTAAGAAGAGTCCACACCGCCGTGTTTCCATACAAACGCTGTCCCCTGTTTTCTCCCTGGATAATGCCGGTAGAGTTATGATTTTTTTTCCTGAATATCTATGGCCACTATTAGCATGTCCCTATGTTTTCTTTTTTTTCATAATTTTATTATTAAAAAAGATAAGAACGTCCAAAAACCCAAAAAAATGGCAAGATTTTCCTCTGTGTTCAAACACCCAGAAAACAAAACTGGCTAAAATATACAAAAAAAATAAAACATAGGAACACAGCTTAAGCCTTGCTTTAATTCTTCATGAAGAAAGTACTTAAATCGGTTAAGTTTTGGAGAAGGAATCAGCGGACAACGAATCGAAGATTTTCTGTTCTTTTATTAGAACTTTTGTCGTGTTGTCTCTATCGCGCTCTGCGGTGGGAGACTTGAGATTGGTGAGACAGCAATAGATTTTCAAATACCTATTTTCAATTTCTCTCGCCCCTGGTGTATCCTCTTAAAAGGTAAATGTGGCGTGGGTTAAAGGAAGTGTTGCCAGATTTTTTTTGTGTCAAGTCGGGACTTTGGATCTTTTTGAGTGAAAAAGCGGGCTTTTTCACTCAAAAGCAGGACAAAGAAAAAAAACGTTATTTTAACGCAAATCAAAATTTAAAAAACTTTACATTTATACTTACATAAAAAAATTTTTGAATTTTTATTTGCGTTAAAATAACGTTTACGTGAGCATGACAATAGAATATAGCTAAAGTAGCCAAAGATCCACCCCTCTACCTCCCACACTCTTTTCTTCATTACACATCTTTCTTACTCAGCACACTGCACGTACGTTCGGGCTTTCCCCAGTCCCGCACTGCGCCTATCCCGCTCGGTACATTTAATTTTGATGAATAAATCGGGACGTCTGGCAACGCTGGTTAAAGGTATCCCTGGGTTGATATATAAATATCATCCATCTTTGTTGCTATTCAATAACATTATTATTATAATTATATCAATAAGCACACTAGCAGCTTATAAGCTGATGCGTGTGTATCATACGATTTAAAGTTTGTCCAGTCTGTTCTTTAGAGAATTTACTGTAGGTGCCATTATTACATTTTCAGACAGCTTGTTCCACTCAGAAACTACTCTATTGGGTAAGAAGTGTTTTAGGGGATTGCTCTTATGTGGTATTCTCCATAGCTTCAGTGGATGTACCCGAAGATGATTGTTTTCATTTAAGACGAACAAATTTTCAATTCCATCGACATTGTAGTAACCAGTAAGTATTTTGAATGTTTCTATAAGGCTGCCTCTCATCCTACACTCTTCCAATGTGGTAAGTCCGAGATACTTTAATTGTTCTTCATACTCTGGGTTTCTCTATCATTATCATTATCTATTATGATATCTTTAGCCTTGTAAGTGTGCCTGAATGTTCAATAACTTACGTGATTTTATTGTGGCTTATATCTAAATACTGGATGTGATTGGAGAATCTTGTAACTACTGCTTTTGGTATCTCATACAATTTTTCATAGGCAAGAGTTAATTTGGTAGGTTCCTCAGTGTTGTCATCAGTGGATCTACAAAAGAAAAAGTCAAATAATAATTATAAACATAATAGATAAAAGCTATTTAAAATGTATGAATTAAAGTTTTGTTATGTATTAATTTATTCAAACTTTCTTTGAAGGCTGAAAATAACATATTTATTATTAAATATTGGCAAGCATGTCCTACTAATATTATAAAGGCAAAAGTTTGTTTGGATGTATGGATGTTTGTTACTCTTTCACACAAAAACTACTGTACAGATTTTACTGAAACTTTACAATAATATAGCTTATACATCAGAATAACACATAGGCTACAATTTTAACCGACTTTAGAAATGGAGGAGGTGTTATGTTCGTTATTTTATCTTCAACGATTACTCCGCTGTTTGTAAACTGATTTTCAAAATTTTTCTTTTGGTGTATAGGTTATCATTCTAATTTGGTACCATATTCATAAAAGTGGTGACCTGATGAAGAGATCCATAAGTAATGGAGGGAACTCCTCAAAATTTATATGGAAATATGTGGTGACTTCGGTTTCGTGAGCAGTATTCTAAGCATATGCCACCAACAAGTAAGATTTTGCACCAAGGTATACCATGGTTCGGAAGGTGCTGAGAGAACTCCTGATTCTTTATAGATACAAGTTTGGGAGTTTTGACGTTGTTTTAAGAGCGGAAAGCATATGCTACTATGCAAATTACCTTCATCTTAAACATCATCACTATCATAAACTCTTATATCACTTAAACCGCGGGTAACACCGCGGGGCACAGCTAGTATTTAATATTTTAATGATAAATCAATACTTTAGACATATTTTATTATTATAGTATATTATCTATTGAGGTCATTAACCAGCTAGTAGAGTTCATGCTTGCTAAGTACTAAAACTTATACTGCAGTAGTCAGTAGTCTCTTTTGTTAAATGATCAGGAGAACATCAAGATATACTTACTCTAGCATATTTGCCGGAGTTATATTTTGATCCATGATTGACTCTTCAATAATATGCTGAAAACTTTAAAAGTTAGATTTTACAAGACCTCAATGTATAGTTTATGTAGTTTTAAACTGAATTATCATTAGCTCATTATCATAATTTTTAACTTTAACTTCTAGTATTATAATAAATAATTTTACTTACATTTTAAATTAATTTTCTAATTGTTCAATAATAATTATTAATTATTCGCAACACAACACGAATCTAAAATCGTCTTCGTCTTCTTCCGCACCTGACAGTACTCATGTCAATGTCATTGTCAAAGTATATATTTTTTAATTTTGTTACCAAGAATTCGTCCGCACGGTCACCAAATAGCCGGTGCTGCCACAACAATTATTAAAGTCTGTCAAAAAAGTGAAGAAATTAAAAAGTGGCAACATCGTAGTGTCATCCCTTTCAAGTCAATCTAAGACAAAAGGGATGACACTACGATGGTGCCACTTTTTAATTTCTTCACTTTTTTGACAGACTATATATTTAATCAGATTAACCCGAAACAAATCTATACAAAAAATAACCCCAATATGCGTGCGAGTTAACTTTGCAAACGGTACCGCTGTAAAGACGTCTCCCTACCTCCCTCCCTCTCACCGAGTAGCGACAGACCAACTCCGCTTCAGATCTCCAGCATCAATCAATAATAAAATGGTCCAGAGCACAATAAAAAAATCTTCTATATAAAAGAGAATTAGGTAAAGAAATTATAAAAAAATAACAATAATTTTATTTTTCAAACATACAATATTTTACGTAAATATTCACTTACGTATTACCGTACCATTAGTATTACTAATATATCTTTTCTTATAAAAATTTCACTCCTCCAATAATGTTGACTGGTCTTCCTTTATATTTCTTAGATATCTCCTTTTCAATCTGTAATAAAATATTTCACTGTAACATTTAATGAAGGTTTTCATTCATAAATTCAGTAAATTAGTCACATTATAACCAGTATCGTTACAAACACAATTTGTAATAAGTACGATTTTATATACCCTAAAGCAGGCTTTCCAATCTTTTTCAGCCAACGGCGCAGTAACAAATTTTGTATTATGTCACGCGCCTACCCTAACTAGCTGCTAGGTATTTGGAAATGATACAGTCAAAATAAACAGGCACCTTTAATGATAATCTACTACTGTATAGTGTGTATGTATACTACTTAATGATGATCTACTCACGGCGCCCTACTTTACTTTCTACGGCGCACACTTTGGGAACTTCTGCTCTAAAGTATTTTTATTCAGCTAAGAACATGCAACCTTCTTTGAGGTCAAGTTTAATAAAGAGTAAGTATTTTAAAGCTTACATTGAGTTGCAACTCCTTGGTGCGTTCAATAAGCCGGGTGACAAGCGGGCGCATTGAGACCGCTCGCTCACTCGCTACCCGCTGTCGCTCACGCTCGCGCTCCGCTAATCGCGACAGCTTGTCACATAGCGTTAGCTTCTGCTGCAGTTGTGCTGTCAGTACATCCACATATCTGTAAATATAAGGTAAATATAAGATATAACTTAGAAAGTGCCATGGTGTGATAATGAAGATGTTATTAAGAAGTCAATGCGAGTCACTAATAAAATATTTCCATAGCAGATGACGCACAGTTGCTATCTCTGTCTGATAAACATCTATCTTCTATATATAAATACGTGAGCGAAAAACTTTGTAACCCTTTTTACGAAAAATGGGGAAACGTAGGTGCATGAAATTTTGCACAGTTATAGTTTATATGGTAAAGGAGTGCATCGAGCTAATATTATTTTGAAATTATGCTTTTATCATACATTTTTTTAACAAATAAAACATAACAGCTTTTTGAGTGACAAGCCCATACATACGAATTATACTCTTTTATTTATGGTTGAAGTCTGTTGACAACTTGAAAATGGATTATAGTTTTTTTATTGAATCTTAGAAACTATTAAAAAATGCTTACACAGCCAGTTTGAGGTCAGCTGAGTCTCAGAGACAAGATTTAAAAAAATATAAAATGATAAAGTCAATATTTTTTTACAAAATATAGTAGTTCTAATGTCGTTGAAAATAAGGTCGAATTTCGACCATTGGGCGATCTCTAGTAATATTAAAGAGATATTATAATATGTAATTTTATTTGACTTGAATCAGCTGTATGAATATTTTTAGTTATTATAGTTTTAGAATATTTTTTACCTTGGCGAATGTTTCACGTTGTGGAGATGTGCGATTTCAGGTGCAGTTAGCGCAGACGACGCGGTGTGAACCGCATCCAACATTGCCGCCAGGGCCGCGGTACTCTCCGTCGGCAGTTGTTGAATGAGCGAAAAACTTTGACTTTCATTTGAAGCATTAGTTTCGTAGAGACGCATTTTCAAAAACGATTCCAACTGGAAAAATAAAGGATTATTGAATAGAGATAAGAATGTACTCTGGACAAAATTATGGTATAACTAGATTTTATCCACAACGTAAATAATATCCTAAAACAGGGGTACTCAAAGTGTGCGCCGTGGAAAGGCAAGAGGGGCACCCTGAATTGATCCTCCATCATTATCCAAAACCACAAATATTATAAAATAAAATTAGGTATATAAATATATGAGTTAGCCTGCTTAACCTAACTATAAATTTATTATTAAAGGTATTTATTTATGTATCCTTTTGTAGTAGCTAGGTCGGGCGCCGTGCCAAAAGATCGCAACGTGTAACTGCGCTGAAAAATATTGGGAGCCCCTGGCCTAAAAGTATCATAAAATTTGATTCAAAGACAGTTTGCAAATTTATCTAATTTTGTGCCATTTTAGCAACTGAATGTTGATTGTAATCCATTGACTGGACTTGTCATAACCAACCAAATTAGGATGTCTAACTGCCTAAAACCAATTTCGCTATTAATGCTACATACCTCAACCAGTTGATCAAGGAACTGGTTCCTTGTGGGTGGGTTATCCAGTAGAGTGAGCGCGTCTCTTCCCCTCGCAACCCCCCCGCAAACTCCCTGCTCCTCTACAACTATGCCAGACTCGTCCAAACTAATTTCCGCAACGTCAGCTGATACATCCTGTAACAAAAAATATTATGGTCTAAATTCCTATATTCCAAACTAGGGCTGGTATAAATAGTCAGTACTTAAGATGCGACCCGGTCTCAAGACGTGGTTCGGCTCTGTGATTGGTCTAAATTTTGACAGCCAACCAATCACAGAGCCTGAACCGTGTCTTGAGACCGAGATGCATCTTGAGTACTGACTATACCAGCCTAAGACAAATAATCTTTGATAGTTCAATTTATAATTTAAAAAATATGTAAGTACTGGGTTTGGGTAATTTTATTAGTAAGAACTAGAAAGGAAAGTTACAAGTAATAGTATTTCTAGTAACATACCACATTGTTTGTCACTAAATCAATATTCCCCCAGTCAATTTCTGCAGCGTCTCCAGCATCCGGAGCATCAATTGCCCCAAAGTCGATTTCATTATCTCCAAAATCAATCTGCAACAAAAACAAAATGGTAATCTACAATAAACTTTTTAAGACGTCATATCAATAAAATAAAATATGATATCCGCAATATATTGCTATGATACTCAAACAAAAAAAAAGTTACATATTTTGATTTATGACTTAATTTTCAATGTCAAATTATTTAAACAATTATAGGTACCTGATTTCCATCACCAGCCTCATTGTCCTCTTCTATTTCTATATGAATCGGGTCGGGTTCTACACTCAGTGGTGGCTCACCGTAGCTCCACTCATAAACAGTGGTGTTGCCATGTTCAATAACATACTGCAACATTGGCAAAACTTCCGGGGATTCTTCACCGAGTATGTATTTAGTGAATGCAGAGTATAATTCTATTCCCGCTTTCAAAGGTTTCAATGATTTTCCAATCTAAAATTATATGAAATTCATAGATATAGTAAGCAATAAACATAGCAATGTGGTAAGAAAAAAACTAGTTGTTAACCACTGTCTGTACTCTGTAGCTTGTAGTCACTTAAATAATAATAATATCTATGGACGCTTCACACCACGTCAGTCTCGTCCTGTGCTAAGTACCTGAAGGACTTGTGTTACAGGTACCAAACAACGGAAATATAATTAATACTTTTATACTATACATAATATATTTAAGATTTTTATTACATGATACACATATTTAATACAAATCCATGCCCCAGGAACTTTGAAAACTTTTTTGTTCCGTCGGCGGGATTCGAATCCGCAACCCCGGCTTGAGCTACCAACAGCCCACCAACTGAGCCACAGAGATCGTCAAATATTTATTTAATGACTCATCAAATATTTATACACTATATTTACATGATATAACCTTAGAAATATAATACTTACTTTGTCATATATTTCAGGCAATTCTTTCAATCTCTCCACTAACTCTTTTTTTATTTTATTTCCTTTGATTCCCAGCTGTTTACACAGTGTAAGAAATTCTGATTTGCTGGATGCTTCATTCTTTAAATAATCTGCATGTTTCTTTTCACATTCCTGTAATTAATTAAAAAAAAATCATAAATATTCATGTAATTAACCCATTAATCCCCAAGCGGCAGCCAGCTGTCGCATAACAATTGAAAATATATTGTGTGTGATACCCACGATGGAGGTGTTAACATAATAATGGAACTGTTATATTCAACATAAAGAACTATAAATGTATGAAAAGTTTACAAAACACAATTTATTTATAAATTAAGTTCCACAAATGTAAAAAAGGGGCAAGCAAAATAAATAGTTAGCCTCCATTAAAGTAACAACTAACAACACATGTAACAGTAAATAAACCGACATCAAAGACTTCTATTTAAACTGATGTAGACATGCCATACGCCACCAAATGTTCCGCCGTTCCAATAGAGCTAATTCACACCATTGCAGTCAGTGTTCACTGGCACGCTGTACGCGACGGTCGTATGCGAGTGTGTACGGTTAGCAAAGAAATTTTTAAAACAAACTTAGTTTTATTTTCAGATACTAAATGTAATCAAAGAGCAAAATGCTATCTTATGTTATAAGATTTTGTAAAAAATATACAAATAAATCAAATAAATCTTCAGGGACTTTCACAGGTAACTATCATAGTTGTTCACAATAGATGAATAATTTTTACCTGACTACAGCAAAGCAAAAAGTAAGAGTTATGTGTCTCACAGGCTACGTTTGTATGTATGTATGTATGTATGTATGTATGTATATGTTACCGTTAATTTGCGTAAGCCAGTTAGAGTGCAGATTAACGCGGTATTCTGCAGATTATCTGGGTGAGTCAGTTAAAGTGCAAAAAATTTATTATATTCTTACATTACTAGATAATCTGCAGAATATCTAGGTAATCTGAAGACTACTGACCATGCATACGGTAAATTGCATAAAACAGGTTCTTGTTTGAATAAATGATATAATTTAGTTGTAGGTATAGGGATTATTGAATTTAATTTTTAGGGCCTTAACAAAGGAATAAAATATTAAAATTTAAGAAACTAAAATATTACTGCACTGATAAAATGTAACAGATCAAATCAACTAAAAAAAAAAAATAATAAACAATTAAAAACAGTCTAATGTTAGCCATACACGCAACGGTCTACCGGAGAGGTCTACCTGTGCAGGTATGCCTGCGCAAGTAAATCGGAATGTGAGTGGGAATAGACCTGTGCAGTTGCTTGGACCTGCGCATTCGACCGGCGCAAAATCGAGAATCAATTCTTTCGAATGACACCTGTGCAGGTACACCTGCAGGTGACCTCTCCGGTAGACCGTAGCGTGTGTGGTAGCTATAAGGTTAACATGCTTAAGTCAATTTTTTTTAGGACATAAACGAAGGGAGAGTTTATCTTAAAATTTAGATTGTGAAAGAGTGACGTTAATGTGTTTTATATTTTTATTTTATATTTTTATTTATATTTTATATTTCCTAAGATTGTTCTGGGTTCTTAATGTGTTTTATTGGCAGAATATTAACCATTAGATATTTATTGTCATGCACAAGTGTAGGCCAGTGATACAACTTCCAGAAACGTGCCTTTTGTGTTCCCTCCTAAACTCCGTCGAAAGTTTTAGTAAAGTGTTTACCATTTTACTGAATCGACCGATTTGGGTCCTTGACTGCATTGACTTTTACTTTGACTTTGACTAGACTTTGGATTTTACCAAATAGAAAATCGACGCTAAAAATTGTTACAAGAACATAGTTTTCCCGCCACTTATTTGACACTGGCCAATGGCCATGGTTATATAGCCGAAGCGCCATAATAAGAAAAAATAAACAAAGGATAAAATATTCAATATTAACTTCAATGTTGTTGTTGTTAATGTTACTCCACTGATAAAATATAACAGACTAAATCGTCGAACATAGGAACAGAGGGGTGGAGTCCCAGCGAAGGAGCGTAACAAAAGTGTTTAGTTCACTGTCTTCCGCAATTCAACGATGTACCATTCGTTACTATGCAAACTAACTAGGTAAAGTACAAAAAATTGCTTTTTTGATTTAAATTTCACACTTTACTTGGTGGTATCAGGAAATCTGCAGATAGTTAATTTGAACATTAACGTATTCCGCATTCTAACGGTAACATAATATTATATACCTATACAATGCATTCGACCACCCTCCTGCTTCACACTGACCTCACCCGCACACGCCCTTTGCAGGTACGATTATAAATACCAGTTAATTGTAAGTTGTAATTTATGTTTAATTTATATTATTATAAATAAATAAAAAACAATAAACTTAATAACAAAAAAAAAATCTTAATTTGTAATAGACTTTTTTGCAGTCAGTACTTGCGGGCGTTTGATCTTTCGGGGAGTTACACTTGCGTTCGGTATGACCGAATGTCATAGGCCTGCATCCTTATCACTCTTGTTACAAATAATATTGGCATCTCGCACTTGACTACATAGATATACTTTTAGTTAGTGTGTGAGTAATGTTTTGAGTGTATTGTTTTAGGATTGCTTTTCAAATGACTTTTCTTAGAGTACACCACTTCTACCTCAGTTTAAATAGAATTCTTTGCCCGACATGATCCACACGACATACCAGAATATTGACAGAAACATTAACAATTTATGTTGCATAAAACTTCTAGCCTGAAAACTCTGCAGCAATCATAATATTAATACGCGAGCGAAAAACTTTGTACCCTTTTTACGAAAAATGGGGAAACGTAGGTGCATGAAATTTTGCACAGTTATAGTTTATATGGTGAAGGAGTGCATCGTACTAATATTATTTTGAAATTATGCTTTTATCATACATTTTTTTAACAAATAAAACATTACGCACACTACAACACACACACATATGAGAAATGACAGATTTTTGAGTGACAAGCCTATACATACGAATTATACTCTTTTATTTATGGTTGAAGTGTGTTGACTGAGATCAGCTAAGTCCCAGAGACAGTGTTGCCAATATTCAAAACATTTTCCCCCTAAAGCAACTTGAAAACCCACTAAATTTCAAGCAAAACTCCCCAAAAAATCAAAATATTTAAAATTACTTGGGGTGTGTTCTACTAAGCACGTAAAACGCTGAAAATTGAAATACACCTTCAACGGCCTATTATAACAATATATAAAAATATATTATTATAATAATCTGTGAGCCTACTGTCAGCAGTGTCAGCTGGTATGACTCAAAAGAAGAGACATGTGCTTAGTGCGACAATTCCATCTTAAAGATGGCTTTCGGATCTTAGTCGCGAGCGACTGCGACCGGTAAAAAATTCAAATAAAATGCTACTTTATGACATAGAATATAGGTATCATTTTCTAATGACATTTGCGTACTGGCGACCCATGCTGCCGCCAGCGCGCGGTGGCGGCGCGGCGTAAAAGCTAGTGGTTGAGTAAAATGAAACCTAAAGCCTATGACATTTCGTTTGAATTTTCGTCCGTCGCGGTCGCTCGCGGCAAAGATCCGAAAGCCACTTTAAGGTTGTTATTAAAAAATATATTCCATTCTTCAAAAATTTTACCCCCAAAAATATCCCCAAAATCAGGGCTCGGAACCGGTTTGAAAATACCGGTTTACTTCGGTTAAAAACCGGTAAATATATCGTTCTTTTATTTACCAGTTAAACAAGTTTTTACGTAACCCAAATGGTAAATGTTACCGGTTACTAACACACAAACGATTCTGAAAACCCAAATTAATTTCGCAATTATTTTCACCTATCTTTTTTAATTTTAGAATGTTTTTTTTTTATTTTAATTTTTAATTTCGAAATAAATGTTAGATTTGACGTACAGCGGTGACGGCCGGGACACAAAAACACGTTAAGACGTCGAGTCGTACCACGACGCGGCGTCGTTTAACGTGTGCGACGTCGTGTCGTGGGAATCCACGACGAGCATCGTGAAAAATTACGACGCGACATCGTGACGTGCCACGATATACGGCACGGCATCGTATCGTGTTTTTGTGTACCGGCCCGTACGTTGTAATTTAACGGCCGTAATAGGCCTCCGCGCGGCATTTTTAGGTAGCGCGCGCGGCTTCAAAACCGAGCACGTCACATTGATTATTTTTTTAAGGTATTAAATATTAATTTAAAAATTTAAGAAACTTATGGTGCATTCCGAACACTTCAAATAAATTTTTTCCCGTTGGAAATTTAACTTAAAGTTAATTTTTCAACAAATTGGACAAATGTTAACTAACGAAATTTTCTCGAACGTCCATCCTCATTGTACATTAAAAAATGTTTAAATAATTTTCGTAAAAAATGTTCAGTTCGTGGAGCCCTTTTTATAAACATACTCAACAAGATCACGCCATAAAAGTTTAAAAAATCAATACTTTTTTTATAATAATTTTATAACTTAGGTATACCTACAAAAAAATAGAAATCCAAGTAATATTGTCAAAAAAAAATTGTTTCATTTATCATCACACAATTGTTTTTATATCAATGAAAGATGAAAGACATGTTTTAACAAAAAAAAATTTTCCGCCATTTGTTAACAAAAAAATTACATATAAGTAAACAAAATAATATGGACTATTTCGATGCTTTTAAAAATTTCTTTTTCTTAACTTTATGCTCTTGAAAATATTATGATTTGTAGTTGAAGTTGAGTGAATTTAATTGTTTATAATCGTTTTTTTTTATATTTCTATTGTTTAAATTATTAGTTAAGAAAAATTTTTCCTCTTAAAAATCATAATTGACCGTCCTCAATATGGTTAAAAAACAAAAAAAAAATTATCAACAATTTCATTGTTTTTTAACTAAACAATTTGTTATAAATAAATTCTGAGCTTTTTTATATTATTTTTCTGAAACTCCTAAAAATACAAAAACAGCGATGTACAACTAAGTGCAGAAATTTTTTAGTTTCAGAAAAATAATACAACAAAGTTCAGAATTTATTTATACTTTTTTATTTTTTGTTAAAGGTTCACAAAACTAGCCTAACACTTAAAATTTAACAAAATATTTGCTTATACCATATAATATAACAATCGTGTAAGACCTTCTTGATGTGAACACAGCATGCTAATCTATACTATCTATACTATATATACTATATACTACCTATATATAATATCATAAATGCGAAAGTATCTCTGTCTGTCTGTCTCGCTTTCACGCCAAAACTACCGAACCGATTGTAATGAAATTTTGTATACAGATAGTCTAAAGCCTGAGAAAGCACATAGGCTACTTTTTTTTTTACTGGAAAAAAGCGTTGTAAGGTATGAAAATGCGTAAATTTATTCAAATTAAGTTAGTTCCAAAAATCCATAATAGATGGCGCCGTGCGTCTCCTACATCGCGCTAACGCTTGCCCAGAAGTCGTTCTATAAGAGGTGTTATTATCTCACAGCCTATTATTTTCGATTGTTATTTCTTTTTTGCGTTATTTATTAAATCAGTATTTTATCTATGCAGTGACGTAACCTTAAACCTATCAATGATAAATAGTTTATGGGTAAAGTTGCGTAATTGAGGGGCTAAATATGCTTAAAAATTTGGCATAAAATATAAAGATTAATTACAAAAATTGAAATATTAGCACACAGCACAGCTGTTTTGATTTAAGGGGTACCAGGGTTTTTTTATAAAAGCTTTTGACACCAATATTGTTGACATTGTGCGCTATAAACTGAAGTCCACGCGGACGAAGTCGCGGGCAGCAGCTAGTATAAAATAAAATTAAAAATACTTTACAAATTGTTAAGTTAATAAACAATTTTTTTTTTTGTTTTTGTAACCATTTACCATATTGAGGACGGTCAATTATGATTTTAAGAGGAACATTTTTTCTTAACTATTAATTTTAAGAATAAAAATATTTAAAAAACGATTGTAAACAATTAAATATTGTTATTAAGAAAAAATGTTGTTTCTAAAAATCATAATATTTTCAAAGTATTCAAATTTAAAAGCATCGAAATAGTCCATTTGTTTATACATTTTTTATATAAACCAATGGCGGATTTTTTTTTTTAGTTAATACGTCTTTCATTGATATAAAAACAATTATGTGATGATAAATGAAACATTTTTTTTTGACAATAATCAATATTACTTGGATTTATAGTTTTTTGTTCAAGTTAAAAATTATTATATAAACAAAGTATCATTTTTTTTAACTTTTACGGCGTGATCTTGTTAAGTATGTTTATATAATATTATGTTTAAGGGCTCCATGAAGTGAAAAAATTTTACGAAAATTATTTAAACATTTTTTTTATGTACAATGAGGTTTACAAATTAAAAAAAAATTCGTTAGTTAACATTTGTCTAATTTGTTGAAAAATGCTTTAAGTTAAATTTCCAACGGGAGCAAATTCTAAAGAACGGACCGCGAAAGTAGGACTTAGACTATAAAACAACTTTTTAAGTGGAGTAAAATAAAAAACACTACATTTTTTAACTGATAAATGTTAAATACCTAATAGAAAACTAATTACCTATTAAAATCGGTATGATCTTTTTAGAAAAATCAAATTTGTCTGAAACGAGATGGTTGCCGATAACAGGCATAGATCATAATATTCACCCTACAACAGCACTCATACATACGACATAGTAATGTCCATGTCAATGTCCATTACTATTATCATTCTGATGAATATAATTTGCACATACTTTCCGTTCTTAAAACAACGCTGAAACCCCCAAACTTGTATCTATAAGGAATCACTTCCGTCAGCACCTTCGCAACCATGGTATACCTTGATGCAAAATCTTACTTTTCGCTTGCGCACGGGCTGGCAAAGTCGCGCGCGGCAAATTACCGGTTAATTTTCAATACCAAAACCAAAATTAAAGAAAAACTGGTATTCTGCGTTTACCGGTTTTTACCTGTAAAGTGCAACATTTAACCGAAATTGATTTCGGTTTGGGGTCAATGACCAAAACCGCTTTTGTACTGCAAGCAGTTTCCGAGCCCTGCCCAAAATATTTTACCCCCTAAAAATCCACAATTTTTTTTTTCCCACTAAATTTTGTGGGAAATCCCCGTACTTGGCAACACTGCCCAGAGACAAGAATTGAATAAAATATGAAGAAATCAAAATTTTTTAACAAAATATAGGTAGAAGTACTAATGTCGTTGAAACTAAGGTCGAATTGGGCAATCTCTAGTATATTCAAAACTTACATTTTGTATCTGTTCCTCTTTTGTTATTTGTTTCTTCAAGCTTGGTATTTCATAATTGATATTTCTCACTAACATTTGAGCACTTTCAGCTAGATAGAGATTTTCTTTTTCATAACTTTTGACTACATCTTGCCAATCTTTCATTCTTTGAGACCCATATCTACCAAACAAGTTCTTTGTGTCAGCTTCAGTTTCTTTCAGTATTTCAATGATTTTGAGACAGTGGAAATAGTTAATATAGCTTCCTGTAAGCAAGGCTGCTATGTCCTCGTGAGCTGGCATGTCTTGAATAGCATTGTTTATTTTTTCTCTTACTGCTATTACACTTTTAGACCAATCCTTATTTACGTGTCTTCGACTGACTAACCAATCTTGGAGTTTACCAATATTAATATCGATAGGAATATTACTTTCCTAAAATAAAAAACGGTTCAAAATATGTAAGGTGTTAGGCAAAACATTGGTAGGTAGTAGGTACCTACTTCATGTTAAAATACAATTTCCGTAATAACTGAATTGTAACTCACATCCATAATTATCTCGGTAAATATACACTTTTAGTATTTACTTTTTATGTAAAAATATATGTAAAATTTTATTAATGTACTGATTTTTTAAACTTTATTTTATAATTTGTAATAATGCAGCTGCTTCCCAACTTTTTGACAGTTGATTGCCAATTGACGTCTGACGTTTGACGTGACGTCGATGTAATGTGACGTGTCAAAAAAGTTTTTTTAATTATAAAGCACAAAAACTCCATTATAGAGGTGTAACATCAGGATGAAGATTATATTATCGTCGCTGCACGTGTGATCTACCGCGTATGAGCAGTTGGTAAATACCGCGTCAGCAAAATGCGCAAAATTGAGATAGTGTGCCAGCCGATTTGAAACGCATATTGGCTTATATTAGGCTTCACAGAATTTAAATTTTCCAATTAGAAACGTACATTTTGCCATCGAAACAATACCGCGGAACAGTAGGCGGCCAGAAGTTAGAAGCAATGGGCATTGTCCAAAAAAAATCACATGTACTTTTTATATATTTTTTCGTTAAAATAGGTTATTTTAAGAATACAAATTAAATAATTTTGAAATTCATTGACTAGTTTTTTCTCAATAAATTTTTGAAGTTTCGCTCTGAACTCTGACGTCATCATCGGCGGCCAGTAATTGACCTCTGCAGTATGTTTTTCCTTTCAATCTTATTTATAATGGCTGGTTCGTCAAATGCAAGTTCTCACTATGTGAAAGCTGATACGAGAAGCTTACCAAAAGTTTGAAACGTAATGTTGGTCGAATTTATTGCTAATTTAACGCCATTGAAGGTCAAACAAAGGTTAAACATATTTGTTCAAAAATATAAGTAACTAATGGGTATTTTTTCGTTTATATACAGAAAAACGATCACTGACCTTATTCCTCGAAATGTTTTTGTAATGAGCAAAATTAAAAAAAAAATGGACAATCCCCATTCCGCGTATTTACTACAGCGGAAAGAAAGATTCGAAAATATGTAGTAAGTGCTCCCAGAAATAACTATTTTTCTGAGATAATCCACCACGTAAATATATTTTAATTATTACATAATATTTTTCATGTCTATTGTATTCATGCTAGAATGTTTCAATCACGGACATTAATTTACCACCATTTCCATTGCTTTGAAGATCAAGGAAGGTTGCATATTCTTCACCTTAAAATACAGGCGGCAACCAATCGCCACGACAAAATAATATGATCACCAGGTTGGGGAAGTAGCTCAGTTAAGCTAAAGCACCCCGGGGATATGGGTGACTAGTAGTGCTAAACCTACCCACTACAACCACCTGCGATTTGCCTTCAGCCGTATACGGAGGGATGTTCTGGGTTTGTCAAACATAGGGCTTCCTCCACGACCGGACGATCTTCTCCAAAAGGGAGCAGACTACCACCAATTACCAAAGTAAGGGAACGCTTCGGTAAATTGTAGAGTTCCCTTTGGCGTCAGACTAAGCCGGGTAGGTTTCCTGCCTCACCCGGAACCCCAATTGCATGGAAATTTGGAAGTTCGCATAATGACGCCTCCACACTCCCGATGGGGAACAGAGAATAGCTGATTATCTTCGTTACTCTATGGCCCAACCATCGTATGCCTCGAGGCTGCTTTCCTTGCCTTTAACTCCGGAACTCCCACTGCATGCCGCGACGTCCTCTCTGGAACGAGGATGAGCAACTTGGCGAAGACATTCATAACCAGCTACCACGATTTATCTCCCGCTAGGGCAGTAGCTGCCGCCTAGGAGACCGTACGGCACCTCCTGGTAACCCTCACCGCTACATTGCGAAGAGTAGCTGCCACCCGGCTAATGCCCGCCTTACTACGAAATTAGTGGCGGAATCTGCTCATATTGAACCACCGTACAGAGTTAAGCTTCGACAGACTGGATTCTGGCGGCTATACTCTGGAGAGTATAGCTGCTGAGGTCCCTTTAGGACATTTAAGCGTCGGACTCATTTTGACCTTCGACCCTCTGATAACAAGTGCTCCGGGTGGGGGTCCTTTTCTTCAGATCCATGGAAGAGCAGGGCTTCAAGATGTACTTATTATGATCTCTGTCAGATAAAGTAAAAAATCTATGAAAAATTGGGATATCAGTTAAAAATTAAGAATAGATTAGAAAAATGATTTTGGTAATTAACACGTCATATTTTTTAAAGGTTACAGTGTAAAAATATATAAAATATTTGATTTTTCTAATAAAAAATGCAACCTTTTACCAAATTGTTTGATTTCAAAACCGCGTATCTTTAAGAGGAGTCCACACCGCCGTCTTTTCCATACAAACGCAGTCCCCTGTTTCCTCCCTGGATAATACCGGTAGGGTTATGATTTTTTTCCTGAATATCTGTGGCCACTATTAGCATGTCAATATGTTTTCTTTTTTTTCATAATCTTATTATTAAAAAAGATAAGAACGTCCAAAAATCCAAAAAAATGGTCAGATTTTCCTTTGTGTTTAAACACCCAGAAAACAAAACTGGCTAAAATATACAAAAAAATAAAACATAGGAACACAGCTCAAGCCTTGCTTTAATTCTTAATGAATAAAGTAAGTACTTAAATCGCAAGGAATCAGCGGACAACGAATCGAAGATTTTCTGTTCTTTTATTAGAACTTTTGTCGTGTTGTCTCTATCGGTGAAACAGCAATACATTTTCAAATACCTATTTTCAAATTCTCTCGCCCCTGGTGTATCCTCTTAATATTAAGCCTACTTATTTTGTAATTACTTAATACAAAAACGCGTAAGTGACTTTACACAAAACCTAAGTCAATTACAAACTTTACGTTACCAACCACTAAAGGAAAGTACAAAGAACTCGGTAATAGTTGTCAAAATAGCTGAGATATTCAGTTTTTTTTCCCCTTGTAAAGTCATCAAAAAGCAGATACGCGGTATTTACCAACTGCTCATACGCGGTATCGCACGCGCAGCGAGGATAATATTATGTAGCTCCATTAAAAATATGCACTACGCGGTTATTTTTTAAACATCTAGTCCTAGAAGCAGTAGCGGCGTTAGGGGTGGGGACCACCTAGGGCGCCGGATAAAAAGGGGCGCTGAAGGCAAACAAAAGAGGGCGCCAAATTTTTCAGCACTACCAGCACTTCGCCCAGGGCGCCGGTAGTGCTAAAACCGACCCTGTCTAGAAGCGTCAAGAGTTTTTTTTGTAAAGGTTTTAACAAAAATCCCACCCACAAATATCGTGACCAAAAAAGATGTTGAGACCGTCCTCGAACGTGCGCGTTGGGGGCTGGGGCCCCAACGTCATAGTAAAAGGAGGGGAAGTAAGTTATCTTCATACAAAGGCACCGCGCGCGGCTTGTATGTGTCTACCATAGTATCAATGCGTCGCCACATACGGCACACAACAAAATCTCGGCGAATTTTAGAGGTACGTGGCGACGCATTGATACTATGGCGCACACATACAAGCTGCGCGCGGTGCCTTTGTATAAAGATAACTTACTTCTTCTCCTTTTACTATGACGTTGGGGCCCCCGCCCGGCACACTCAGGGTCTCAGTTATTTATGTACGTCAGAGCATAGTACCAATACCTATTACCTACAACAACAACGAGAGTCCTAGTAGAACCTAGTCAATAACCGCTAATTAAAATCCTATAATTCAATCCTAGTCAATAACCGCTAATTAAAATCCCATTTTGCCACTAAATTCGTATAGGTAGGATTTCTTCTATCTACTTGCGTTTTGTGAATACTTACACTGATGATGTACCTATATTATTTAAACATAATATGAGTACTATAATTGAGGCTGTGATTAAAATTAAACTTTTATTTTAATTATTTATTATGGATTTAGCCATAGATATAATATGGATAGGGGTAATAATAATAAGGATAATAATAATAAGGCGTATAGTACTGATAAGGGATACAGTATGTCTCGACCCTTTTGTTTGAGCGTTTTTTCTTGATGCAGTACTCATATTCTGCTGAGTCTGCCACCGTATATTTCACTACCAGAAGAACCGCAAGGATTATCAATAGCTTCTTAAATGGTAACTGAAAATAGAACATTTGATGAGTAAATACAGATAAGTTTGAGCAGTGGCGGCCTTACACTTTGCGTGGCCCCGGGCGGTAGGTTCTTGCGAAGCCCTGATCAGTAGGTCTTTGCGAGTCCCTTTGGCCGTCTGTCCATCGTCATTCACCGACAACGGGACCTCAACACCAAAGATTCAAATAAAATGCCACTTAATGAGCCGTTGCTTGATGCGAGGCCCCTGCAAGATCTTGGCTCCGGGCGATTGCCCTGCGCCACCACGTCACTGAGTCGGAGGCGGTTTCGCGCACAACTAATTCCGTACAAAACGGCTACCTGACAATCACGGTATGCTTTAGAGTTTAGAGTCTAGAGTCTAGACTCTAAGGCCGGTATAAATAGTCGGTACCTACTCAAGATGCATCTCGGTCTCAAGACGCGGTTTGGCTCTATGATTGGTCCAATTTTTGACAGCCAACCAATCACAGAGCCTGAACCGTGTCTTGAGACCGAGACTTTTTTTTTAAAATGAAATAAGGGGGCAAACGAGCAAACGGGTCACCTGATGGAAAGCAACTTCCGTCGCCCATGGACACTCGCAGCATCAGAAGAGCTGCAAGTGCGTTGCCGGCCTTTTAAGAGGGAATAGGGTAATAGGGGAGGGTAGGGAAGGGAAGGGAAGGGAATAGTTGAGGGTAGGGAAGGGAATAGGGTAGGGGTTAGGGGATTGGGCCTCCGGTAAACTCACTCACTCGGCGAAACACAGCGCAAGCGCTGTTTCACGCCGGTTTTCTGTGAGAACGTGGTATTTATCCGGTCGAGCCGGCCCATTCGTGCCGAAGCATGGCTCTCCCACGTATAATGCATCTTGAGCACTGACTATAGGTATTTTATACCGGATGCAGACGTCACATAAAGTGTAAAGTCTTCTATTATATTTTACCCACGTCCTTTCCCGGGACTCAAAGTATGTCTCGGTTCTCAATTTGTATCAAAATCAGAAGATTTAAGCGAGGACAATAAACGCACTTTCGTAGTATAATAATTATATAATACGTAGTAATAATAGCCGTTAACATGATTATTGTATATACTCATGTCAACGACATTAAAATATTAAAAATTAATAGGTAAGTATGTATAAAGAATGACGTACATTATGTGATATTATATTTAGCAATAACTCGGATTACTTACATTAGTCATGATTTGGGAGCTTCGTGGGCGGAGGACGAACCGTTTTATGTGACTATTGTTGGATGAGAAGTTTTAATGTGATTACTTGGATATCGATAACCTTAATTAATTTCAAATCGATTTTCCGTCTGGTAGTCTAAAAATTTAAGAATGATTGAACAAATTTGAAACGGTTACGTATAGGATGAAATAAATAAAGATTAAGCGGGTCTAACTAATCCGTGTGGCTTATTCATGTTACTGTTAATGTGCGTAAACCAGTTAGACTGCAGATTAACTAGGTATTCTGCAGAGGTGAGTAAGTTGAAGTGCAAAAAGTTTATTCTATTCTCCTTAAATGAGGATTGTTTTTTTTAATTTCATTGTCAAGGAGTTTTCATTTTAGTAACTAGATGGCGTATGGGTAGACAACTATCGGTGATACCATCATTGATTGCCACAAGGTAGGGGAAAATAATGTAAAACATGATGCATTTCAATTTGATAAGACGCAATAATAATCTAATAAACAGGGTAATAAAGTTATTATAACTATGTTTAAGTTGAAAGTCATGTAAGAAATAGCGATATTTATCGTCATTCACACCAAATGCCACAGGAGTTTCAAATTTTAAATTTTTGATAACATCTTGCCTGCACTTTTGCACGATAACGAATATTATGGCTACGAGTATATACCTACTGTACTCGGCGAAACATGGCGGTAGCGGTCATTGACTCCCTGTCTAAAACTTGTTATTTTCTATACAAAGCCACGATTGACAACATATTTTGACACTTCATTGTCAATCACTGATAATAATATAGAAAATAACAAGTTTTTGACAGGGAGTCAATGACCGCTACCGTCATGTTTCGCCGAGTACAGTATAACATTTTGCCAATATTGCACATCAAAAACCCAAATAACATAATTTGGGGAAAAAATATATTGTATTACAGCAGGGCTTCCCAAACTGTGCGTCGCGACGCACACTGGTCCCAGAGTAAAATAAATGGGACATTAAGAATTTTCGGATCGAAGGTCAACGGATCAGGCTGCTTTTTTTTGTAGACAGCTGATGCAATTACAAGTCACTTTTATAGATGTCTGATGGTGGATGATGGTACTTTGTCGTTTTTGTGGTATGTCGTTTTTTTTTTAAATATACCTTAACTTTAAATATACCTTAAATATTTATTAAAATCCATATCAAATACTCAAAAATGAATTATACTATACAATAAAAATTAAAGTACCATCATCCACCATCAGACATCTATAAAAGTGACTTGTAATTGCATCAGCTGTCTACAAAAAAAAAATCAGCCTGATCCGTTGACCTTCGATCCGAAAATTCTTAATGTCCCATTTATTTTACTTTGGGACCAGTGTGCGACGCCCCGGGGCATCGCGACACTGTCCAATGGGCGTCGCATGTCAACACAACCAAATTGAGTGAGCGCAGCGTGCATTATAGGTCAGTCATTAAAGCCAAAACCCGAAAGAAATTAGTAACTTGATAAAATTTTAGGGGGTTGTTAAAGAAGGTAAAATAACTGACCGTGTGATTTTGCAGCGTACGGAAAGGGTTGAAAAGGGGTGAAAAAGGTTTTTTGTTAATACAGGGGTAAAAAAATTAGTAACACGCTGCAAAATTTGGAATTAGGTTTTTTCTTACCGTTTTCTAACGTGTATTAAATTTGCAGCGTTTTGCAACATACGGAACATTGTTTATTATTAAAAAACAATAAAATTTGTTAATAACAGGGGTAAAAAAATTAATAACACGCTGCAAATTTGGAATTAGGTTTTTTCTTACCGTTTTCTAACGTGTATTAAATTTGCAGCGTTTTGCAACATACGGAACATTGTTTATTATTAGAAAACAATAAAATTTGTTATTAACAAGGGTACAAAATGTAGTAACACGCTGCAAACTTATAATTAAGTTGTTTTTACCGTTTTCTAACGTATATCAAATTTACAGCAATTTGCAACAAAATGAACATTGTTCATTAATAAAAAACAATGAACGCGCAAAATCACACGGTAAGTTATTTTACCTTCTTTAACAACCCCCTAAAATTTTATCAAGTTACTAATTTATTTCGGGTTTTGGCTTTAATGACTGGCCTATTATGTCAATCATACATTCCTGGATTCCCGGGCAGTCTAAATCCCCGGTTTCAGAACCTATGCTCAGAAAAGAAAACGTAACTGAGATGATGTTGTTAGTAGTGTAAAACACGTTATACCTAAATGTACATTCATTGACCATTAAAGAATATCAAAAACTAGCGGTAGGTACTACGGAACCCTATACTTATTGCGCGTGGCCCGACACACGGTTTTTTATTTAAAAATTCACACTTTAACGTATGTTATCAAGGAATTTGCAGATTATCTAGATTCTAGTTACTGTGCACAGTAACGTACTAACTACTAAGCATTCTAACGGTAACATCCTATAACCTATTCTGTCTGTCTGTTACACAGGTCTGTTACATTCCTTGTCGTTTTTGTGGTATGTCGTTTTTTTTTTAAATATACCTTAACTTTAAATATACCTTAAATATTTATTAAAATCCATATCAAATACTCAAAAATGAATTATACTATACAATAAAAATTAAAGTACCATCATCCACCATCAGACATCTATAAAAGTGACTTGTAATTGCATCAGCTGTCTACAAAAAAAAAAATCAGCCTGATCCGTTGACCTTCGATCCGAAAATTCTTAATGTCCCATTTATTTTACTTTGGGACCAGTGTGCGACGCCCCGGGGCATCGCGACACTGTCCAATGGGCGTCGCATGTCAACACAACCAAATTGAGTGAGCGCAGCGTGCATTATAGGTCAGTCATTAAAGCCAAAACCCGAAAGAAATTAGTAACTTGATAAAATTTTAGGGGGTTGTTAAAGAAGGTAAAATAACTGACCGTGTGATTTTGCAGCGTACGGAAAGGGTTGAAAAGGGGTGAAAAAGGTTTTTTGTTAATACAGGGGTAAAAAAATTAGTAACACGCTGCAAAATTTGGAATTAGGTTTTTTCTTACCGTTTTCTAACGTGTATTAAATTTGCAGCGTTTTGCAACATACGGAACATTGTTTATTATTAAAAAACAATAAAATTTGTTAATAACAGGGGTAAAAAAATTAATAACACGCTGCAAATTTGGAATTAGGTTTTTTCTTACCGTTTTCTAACGTGTATTAAATTTGCAGCGTTTTGCAACATACGGAACATTGTTTATTATTAGAAAACAATAAAATTTGTTATTAACAAGGGTACAAAATGTAGTAACACGCTGCAAACTTATAATTAAGTTGTTTTTACCGTTTTCTAACGTATATCAAATTTACAGCAATTTGCAACAAAATGAACATTGTTCATTAATAAAAAACAATGAACGCGCAAAATCACACGGTAAGTTATTTTACCTTCTTTAACAACCCCCTAAAATTTTATCAAGTTACTAATTTATTTCGGGTTTTGGCTTTAATGACTGGCCTATTATGTCAATCATACATTCCTGGATTCCCGGGCAGTCTAAATCCCCGGTTTCAGAACCTATGCTCAGAAAAGAAAACGTAACTGAGATGATGTTGTTAGTAGTGTAAAACACGTTATACCTAAATGTACATTCATTGACCATTAAAGAATATCAAAAACTAGCGGTAGGTACTACGGAACCCTATACTTATTGCGCGTGGCCCGACACACGGTTTTTTATTTAAAAATTCACACTTTAACGTATGTTATCAAGGAATTTGCAGATTATCTAGATTCTAGTTACTGTGCACAGTAACGTACTAACTACTAAGCATTCTAACGGTAACATCCTATAACCTATTCTGTCTGTCTGTTACACAGGTCTGTTACCTCTTCACTACCGTTAAACCGATTTTGCTGGAGATACTTTGAATCTGAGGAAAGGACATATTATTATAGGAGCCTTTTTAAACGAAAAAGGCACGGTTCCCGCGCATTAACGAATTTTGGCACAACAGAATTGCAAATGACCTGCAAGCGCCAAGCGCCCCAAGTAAGGTAAGTCAGGTAAAGTACTTAGCTGTATATTCAATGCTGCAAAATTAACTTTTTCTACCTACTTAATTTTACCATTGAAATTGATAATACAATAATTATAAGCTGAGCAAGATTACAAATGACAGGTGCAGAACGAAGTAGATATTCTTTACAAATTACACAGTTCTCAGACTTTGGTGGTGGAACCCTTTAAAAAGAATTTTAAAGTATTCTGGATATTTGCCACAGTGGCTCAAACTTCCTTGCACCATAAAACATTGACTGGCATTATTTTGTTAACTGACTCCATGCTGGTATCTAATGAGTAATGACATTTCTAAAGAAGATCATGTATCGCTTTGAGAAAGGCCTGTGGCGGCCTTACCTATTGAGAGGCCCCGGGCGGCAGGTCTTTACGGGGCTACGGTCAGCAGGTCTTTGGAAGGCCCCGGTCAGCAGGTCTTTGCGAGGCCCCGGTCAGCAGGTCTTTGTGAGGCCCCGGTTAGCTGGTCTTTGCGAGGCCCCGGTTAGCAGGTCTTTGCGAGGTCCCGGTTAGCAGGTCTTTGCGAGGCCCCGGTCAGCAGGTGTTTGCGAGGCTCCTTGGCTATCTACCGCCACTGACACCGGGACGTTACTAAAATGCAACTTTATGACTTTTACTTGGCTACTCTACAGAGAGAATGGCTGTTGTGAGTGCCATACCTTCAGCCAAAAGTAGGAAGTCAATCAAAACAAAACGAAGAGCAATGTATTTTTAAGATAAGGTTCGCGCTAATACAAAAAGGTAAACTTAGTAACTTTGTTAGTTTGTTTGTAATTGACTTCGGATAGGTAATATAGCTTCTACTAGGCCGAAACTTAAAATTCTTTTGCTCTCTCGGCTTTTACTTTTTAACTTTAAATTCTTTTATTTTTTATGCTCTCAGACCTCAATCTATTTGTAAGATTGGGATGTCTATGCATTTACAAGGAGCCAGGAGATATGATAGTTTATCGCTAAAAAGCCTGCTCCCGCGAAATTAAAACAAGATTCTGCACGAGCGAAGTTGCGGGCAACATCTAGTCTACTATTACGCACGACTGGCCCTTCTAAAAGTTGCCAAAATCATTACATCTGGTCTACATTTATCCATTCACTATTGTGTTAAAACAATGCAAGAGCACAGAGTTGGTGTACTTTTTCTAATGGAAAATTATAATCGAAATCATTTCGGTTTATCTAGAGGTTTACTGTAGAATCGTGGCTATACAGGGTGTAACAAAAATAAGTGACAATACTTTAGGGTGTAAAGCCCGTATAAATAGTCAGTACTTAAGATGCGACCCGGTCTCAAGACGCGGTTCGGCTCTGTGATTGGTCCAAATTTTGACAGCCAACCAATCACAGAGCCTAAACCGTGTCTTGAGACCGAGATGCATCTTGAGTACTGACTATTTATACAGGCCTAAGTGTTCCTTGTAGAGAGTTCACTTTGAAAGTAGCAGCGCTGAAAGACCAAATTTTTTTTTTCACTTTTCTATGGGGAAACTCGTGACGCTCGGGCCCATACAAAAGTGAAAAAAAAATCGTCTTTCAGCGCTGCTACTTTCACAGTGAACTCTCTACAAGGAACACGTACACACCCTAAAGTATTATCACTTATTTTTGTTACACACTGTATTAATATAGTTTTGTAAGCAAAGCTTAGTATGGGTGATTATAATGCTACTAATTTGAATGCTAATCCATCAGTGATAGTATTTACTCATATAGAAATTGAAATACAATAGGCAGTTCCATTTTGGCAAGTTTACTTAATTAGGGATGAATATTTTAGATTTTTGTTTCTCTAACAAAACAAAAATAGGAAAGAAGTGCGGTTTTAAAAACAATGCTTCTATTTTATAGGTGTAGTGAAGAATTATGGTTATGCTAATATTTAAGCTCTAAAAAGGTTTTAGATGTTCAACGGAGGTGCTTTTATGGTGGAGTTTACAGCTCTCTAATAATGGCCAATATGTGCAATGAAATATTGGATAGATATTAGATATACAAGATGTAACAAAAATAAGTGATAATACTTTAGGGTGTGTACGTGTTCCTTATAGAGAGTTCACTGTGAAAGTAGCAGCGCTGAAAGACCAATTTTTTTTTTCACTTTTGAATGGGGAAACTCGTAACGTTCGGGCGCTTGCCCATACAAAAGTGAAGAAAAAATTTGGTCTTTCAGCGCTGCTTCTTTCACAGTGAACTCTCTACAAGGAACACGTACACACCCTAAAGTATTATCACTTATTTTTGTTACACCCTGAATAAATTATATAGATAGGTAGATGAGAAAACTACGATTAAAACAGAGTAAAATTCGATAAGCAGTGCTAAAAAATGATCCTGATCATGTGGCTTTTAAATAAAAATAAATTCGGTCAAGTGCTAGTCGGACTCGCGCACGGAGGGTTCCGTACCGTTATAGAGTGAAAGTTGGAAACAAATTATGGTTTATAATTATTGATAAGGTTTATTTTTATGAAATTAAAAGGTTTATGATTTATTTTTATATTTCAGTTGATATGGGATTTCACCAGGCACACTCAAAACTTCGTTTTATAAAACTTAGTTCTCATTGAACGCGTTCACGCGGCGACTCGTTAAATCTCGTTATGTTTCAAATGGATTTCACAAACTTCTTTTGATCGCGATTAAAATAAAATATCTAATTTTACGTCACGTCACGCGATAATTTTACATGTTTTCATCATTTCAGAGCCTAGTTACGGTAATTTAACAACAAAATAGCAAGAAACAATACACAAACCTTAGATAAATGATGGGTCGTAGCGCACGCGCGCGAGATCAATCATTTATCTAAGACACAAACTAACGAAACGCATTCTAACGGAACCCCAAAAAAAATTGCTGAAAAACATTACCCTTCCTGGCAGTCAGGTAAAAAGAGTAACAATATATTTTACCATCTATAATAAGAATAATTATATTGCGTGATGTCAAAAATGGACCCCAACTCAGCATTATACGGAACCCTTTTACTGACACTTCGATGTCTGTCCGTCTGTCTCCAGGCTGTAACTCAAGAACCCGCGCTATAGCTAGACTTCTGAAATTCATTTCAGAGATTGTGTATATTTTCTGCTGCCGCTACAACAATAAACACTAAAAATAAAATAAAATAAATATTTAAGAGGAGCTCTCATACAACAAACGTTATTTTCCTGGCCTTTTTTGCAAATGGTAAGAGCTAGGCTCTTGAAATTTACACAATATCCTTAATTATATTTGTTCTTTAATAATTAATAATAAAAACAAATAAAAATAAATATTTAAGAGGGCTCCCATACAATAACACATTTTTTTCCTACTTCGCTAACGGTACGGAACCCTTCGTGGGCGAGTTGGACTCGCACTTGACCGATTTTTTATAGTAAATAGTTTTTAGAGGAATCCTACTATCCTACTAATATTATAAAGGCGAAAGTTTGTTTGGATGTATAGATGTATGGATGTATGGATGTGTGGATGTATGAATGTTTGTTACTCTTTCACGCAAAAATGGCTGAACGGATTTTAATGAAACTTTACAATAATATAGTGCTACTAATATTATAAAGGCGAAAGTTTGTTTAGATGTATAGATGTATGGATGTATGGATGTGTGGATGTATGGATGTTTGTTACTCTTTTACGCAAAAATTACTGAACAGATTTTAATGAAACTTTACAATAATATAGCTTAAACATCAGGCATAACACATAGGCTACAATTTTAATCGACTTTCAAAATGGGGGAGGTGTTATGTTCGTTTTCTTATGTTCAACGATTACTCCGCCGTTTGTGAACCGATTTTCAAAACTTTTCTTTTGGTATATATCCCAATTTGGTATATATATATACATATATATACCAAATTGGGATGATACCCTATAGGGTATCATCCCAATTTGGTATTATATTCACAAAAGTGGTGATCTGATGAAGGATCCACAAGTAATCGAGGGAACTCCTCAAAATTTATAGGTAAACATGTGGTGACTTCAGTTTCGTGAGAAGTATTCTAAGCATATGCTACCAACAAGTAAGATTTTGCACCGAGGTATACCTGGTATACCGTGTTTCGGAAGGCGCTGAGAGAACTCCTGATTCTTTATAGATACGAGTACAAGTTTGGGAGTTTTGGCGTTGTTTTAAGAACGGAAAGCATAATATGCTACTACGAGTATGCAAATTAAATTCATCATCAACATCATCATCATCACTACCATATTATACCATGTTATTGGAACTTTTCATAGTCTTTTAGATCGAGACTCGAGTTTGTCAAGCGATAATTAAAAAAAATCTATACCTACCTAATATTATAAACCTGAAGAGAATGTTTGCTTGAACGCGTTAATCTCAGGAACTACACGTCCAATTTAAAAACTTATTTCAGTGTTAGATAGCTCATTTATCGAGTAAGACTATAGGCTAAGACTAATACGACCGAAGAAACTCAGGAAAATGTGGGAAAAACGGGGAAAATATTAGAAATTACGAACTACTGGAGCAATTTTTATGGCAATATTTGGCACAGATATAGAGTAGACCAAGTGAAGGGAGGGACATAAGCTATTTTTTATGGGAAAATGTACGGTTTCCGTAAAATACTAATTTACGCGGGCGAAGCCGCGCGGGACATCTAGTATTTTATAAAAATACCAATTTTCGTAATTGATTTATTATACGAGTGCATTATTTACATATTTTATATACTTACAAAGAAATTCATTATTTAGGTATGCAGAGAGTTTGGTAAATCGATATCATAATGCCGCCTAAAGAAATACAAAAAAAAAAATCGGTACCTACTATTCCACCAAAACGTTATACTTATAATAAAAATATTATTTATTCTAATTTTACCAAACACTCTGTATTATATATGGCTTTAAATGTAATGGCCTTTTCACAACTTAATATTTTAATTAATTATTTAAAGGGAAACAGTACACCACAATGAATATTTTCATTTTTCACTTCAAAACATTCTCTTATTTTAGTTGGCCAGTCATTATTCACAACACCTTGCAGCGCAGCCAACCTGTATTTCTGATACAGGTACTACTCCAAGGACAACAAAATCTGCAAGAGAGTAGAGGAGCCCTGCAGAGCGACAGACACGAATCTCCGGTTGCACATGGCCTGGCTTTTGTCGCATTCACACAATCTTCTTCGCAGCCAATCTGCAATTCTTGTTCTAATCGAAGGCAAGCAAGTTCTGCAAGAGCGACAGTGGTGAAGCTCTGCAGTACGGCCGATGGCCGCGGCGTGGACACGAGTATCTCTGGACGCACTTGGCGAGTCGTCTGTCGCATTCGCACAGTCTGGCTGCGCAGCCGATCCTGTAGTTCTTCACTGAACACTGCGGCTCGCCCCAGTTGCAGCTCCAGTAGTAGGGCTGCAGGTACACGGTGTAGACGGGGCAGGAGATACGGGAGTAGCACTCGTCGTGTAGCTTGCAACAGCTGGAACAGACACAACAGACCGTTTGTGACGGTGGTAAAATAACAACTCGGTATTAATTGAGGAAAAGATAGAGCGAAGCAACATACACTTTTTTATTTTGACTCTACATCATGTAAGATTTTCTGATACTATTATTGTAGGAGTTGTCGGAGATATTTTTAAATAAGTATCTAGAGTCTAGACTCTAGACCCGCTATCCCCAACCCGCCAACCTGCCGGGACTTTATTTGTGGCCCGCGTGATGTTAAACAATTTTGAAATTCACGCCCACCGGCAAAATAACGTAAAGTGTACGTGATAGTCGTTAAATTTTTTTCACTTTTCATCG
The DNA here is from genome assembly GCF_905147365.1 of Aricia agestis. Classification (NCBI taxonomy): domain Eukaryota; kingdom Metazoa; phylum Arthropoda; class Insecta; order Lepidoptera; family Lycaenidae; genus Aricia; species Aricia agestis. The sequence continues at coordinate 13,842,608 of NC_056408.1, read as the reverse complement.
TTAATTTTGAAGAATGTAATTTTTTAAATCTAATTTTTTTGTTGCGGCCCGCGACACCTAGATCAAACCTGAGAATAAGGTTGGGGACCTCTGCTCTAGACCATAAAAATTGGAAGCTACATACTAGGATATCATAATGATAGCCATAGCTTAATAAGGATCCTGAGAGTTTGAGTTCCTTAAATGTAAAGTAGCTTCGCTGTATTGCGCCAGGTTTCACCCGAAACTTACTTATCAATGGCATCGGTAGGTCTGCCCTTGCCCAGGAACCCGCAGTAGCACCCGTAGCCCTGGTAGGACAGCGGGTCGCACCCGGAGGCGCAGAGCAGCATGTTGTACAGGTGCACCACCCCGCGCTTGCCGCGATCAGCTTTGTATTGCTTTGGGTCTATCTCCCTGAAAAACACGTGAAGATTTGAAGAATTTATCGTTTGGTGGAGTCGATATAGATGGTCGTTACTGAGGATGTTACCATCGATATTTTCGTTTTAACTGTATATGAAGTAATAGGAAGTAGATATTAGGTAGCAAGATATTTTCAGGTTAAAACAAATAATATTAAGAAATAAAAGCAAACCTACAAGTCCAGTACAAGTCTTAAACTCAAGAGTCTACAAATACGGCTAAGCCATAACTACTAACCTAACAACCTAAATTAATATTATGTAGTAGATTATGTACATCAAATTGATGGCGTATAACTAGTTGAACAAATGTAAATTAATCACTTGCCTCATTCCATTTCGGTAGTCCGCCTCGGGGATGGAAAGTCCAAAGGGATCGTGTGCGAACCCGACGAGTAACTGCTCCTTGCTGCTAATTTCATCATCCACCCTGTACACGTTATTTTCTTTGGTATCCTCTGCGCTGTAGCTATAATATGGCCTATCACTAGCGTCGTATGGCGTATTTTTCCCGTATGTTTGGGCGTGCCGCGTGTTGTTGTATTCTTTGAAAGTAACACGTCTTGACTCAATATCTGAAACAAACATATTAATATTTCATTTTTTAGGTAACAAAGAAAAATATGACGCATGCAACTCCAACTATTGCGCCGCAATTTTTGCGCGAGAACCGTACATTTTCCGCAACGGACAGACTTTCGAACAGTTTATATTATTAGTTACGTTTAAGGTTATCATGTTCAAAAAGGGCTTCAATGTTCATCTGGAGATGTTTCAGCGTTTCCAGACGTCCCGATTTTGGCGGGACGTCCCGATTTTTTCATCAAAATTAAATGTCCCGCGCGGGACAGGCTCAGTCCCACTTTTCAGGGAAAGCCCGAACGTACGTGCAGCGTGCTGAGAAAGAAAGGTGCGTAATGGGAAGTCTAGGGGAGTATTTTCTTTGGCTACTTTTGCTATTTATTGTCACGTAAACGTTATTTTAACGCAAAAAAAAATATAAAAATTCCAATTTTTTTTATTATTTTTAATTTGTCCCGCTTTTGACTGAATAATCCCGCTTTTTCACTTCAAAAAATTCCTGACTTGGCACAAAAAAATCTGGCAACGCTGAGATGTTTATACATAGGCGGTGTAACATTAAGTGCGATAGAGTCTAGAACTCTACAAGTGTCAAGCGTGATATAGATTCCCGAGTCCCAAGTCCAGACTCCTTTGACTCCTCAACTCTCGTTTTTCATGGCGGATAGTATTATGGCATAACATTCAATGAGCACGTAACACAATCCACCGTGTGACCCATTGCGGACGCTGATAAAACGTCACGCACTAAATATCCTCCAACAATCGTCCCTAATTGTACACACAGAATGGATATGCATTCATTCCGAGTATCAAAATGAATGGTCTCAATCACAAATCTAGAGGATCGTACGCCATTGTGGTCTTATTGGTAAAGTACTGTTTTTGATACGATAAGATACATTGTTCGAAGAATATTTCAGTTAATAGATTTTTAGGTATGTTAAACAAAAATAGCGATTTTATATATTTCGAATAGGTTTAACGATTCGAATTTTACAATTTATTATTACTAGCTGTTTGACCGAGCTTTGCTCGGTATTCAATAAAACACGAATAAGATTAATAATAGTTATAATAGCATAGAATACTGTAATGAAATAAGACTGTCACATCAATTACGGAAAATTTTCAACGTAGGTATTAAATACATAGAATATTTATTTATTCCTAATTCATTGTAACATAATGATAGCAATATGACTGTAGTCATTGTAGATAAATAGTAAATCCCACGACAGTCGACAAGATTACTCAATTAGGTTCAAGACCTTTAGGTTCATCTTGTTATTACCTTGACATTATGGGTATTAGAACTTATTAGCCATCAGGTATAGTCAGCTTACGAGTACAAAGGGGCAGAACTGATAATTATGGGGAAATTCTATGTTCGTCTTTCTTAATATGCATTTTTAGGGTTCCGTAGCCAAATGGCAAAAAACGGACCGCTTATAGATTCGTCATGTCTGTCTGTCTGTTTGTCCGTCCGTATTAAATATTTTGTATGTATCTTATATGCTTATTGCTTAATGAATAAAATAAAATAAATAATTGATAAAAAAAATATTGCTTTCATCTATATATTAATACGTGAGCCAAAAACTTTGTACCCCCTTTGACGAAAAATGGGGAAACGTAGGTGAATGAAATTTTGCACAGTTGTAGTTTATATGGTGAAGGAGTGCATCGAGCTAATATTATTTTGAAATTATGCTTTTATCATACATTTTTTAACTAATAAAGGTATACACACACTAGGAAAATGACAGATTTTTGAGTGACAAGCCTATACATACGAATTATACTCTTTTATTTATGGTTGAAGTCTGTTGACAACAAGGTGACAAATTGAAAATGGATTATAGTTTTTTTATTGAATCTTAGATACTATTAGACAATGCTTACACGGCCAGTCTGAGATCAGCTGAGTCCCAGAGACAAGAGTTGAAAAAAAATATGATAAAGTCAATATTTTTTTTACAAAATATAGGTAGTAGTCCTAATGTCGTTGAAACTAAGGTCGAATTTCGACCATTGGGCGATCTCTAATAATATTATATTGCTCTGTGTCATTCTTACGACCTATACTAATTATGGTACAGGAGCCCTAGATTTTTTTTATTACTATCAAGCTAATTTTTTGTGAGTAGCTTAATTTTGATAACACAAACATTTTTATTTGCGAAAAATCTCGAAAGTGGTAGCTAACAAAGATAGAAAAGATTTAATGCTTTTAATCAAAGAAATAATTAAAAAATTTATTTCAAGTTGATCTGTACGAGATCCTATCCGATCTGCCTATGAAAGTCACAGCAATTTTTTTTTGCTATTACCAAAATTGTGCTGACTGTACTTGTTACAACTAATATATATTCTGTGACTGTACTAGCATGACAGACAAAAATTAGCGAGAATTGTTTTCGACACTATAGCCAGAGTTTGAACTTTGATAACATGGGATTATTGTATAATGTATAATCTTGATTTTGTTACGGAACATCTACTCATTAGCAATAAATGAGCTCTGAGCAAAGACTCAAAGAGTTTTTATTTTTCTTTACACTTCCCAATGACTTTAGCACCTGTTCTGTGATTAATCGCTTCTAGTTTAGTTTGTAGTTTGTGCTACTGGAATTCAAAAACATAGTATGTTTGTGATCCACTAAATATGTCAATAAATTGCAACAAATACTCAATCTTGACCCAATGCAATGTTTGTTTTGTCATAACGAATTCATAAGTAGGCTCTAATGATTGCGTGTTTGACCAAGAACGGTGTGGTGTCAACTCAAGTAAGTGGTCGTGGAAGTCCATGAAAAGTTCACATAATATTATCAAGCCTCATAACTCATACGGACACCGGTGACCGCGACAACAATAGAATAAAAATAGATTTCCAAGAATCCGCGATCGAAGGTTATACTTTATTTCTTACAAAATAAAGTATAACGTAAAATGTAGCCAGTAGGACTGTGTAGGGTACGCAATAACGAAAATATTTTGTTTAACATATTATTATCAGTTAAAAGTGCGTCGTGCTTTCACACTTAACATTGGCAGCACCTAATGCTCTTTGTTGTGGCTTTGTAGAATCGGGGATTCACCGAATATACATAACTTACAATTTATTTTTACCATAGTTAGAATTTTGAAATATATTTTTGCTCTAACTTCTTACTTTTTATGTATAGTTATAAATCATAATGTTATGGCTAAAATATCGTTAATTTTAGAAAAACGACGGTAATGGGAGTCAGAGAATAATGGTGGTCAATGTTTTAACATCTAGACAAAAATAACTGGGTACGCAAACGAATATCGCTAATAAAGACTCGGGTAGTGACTGCCAATACCCCCTTTTATTAATATGTTTACTGATTTTAACCGATTTGAACCGTAAACTTTTCCGGGATGGAAACTGTCTTTTGTTATTTCCGAAGACTCAAAGTATAGCTCGAGTTTTGTGTATTTTCATTATATAAAAATACACAAAACTCGAGCTATCAGTTCAGCAGTTTTAGCGTGAAGAGGTAATACAGACATACGTGTGTATGTCTTTATGTTTAAAACCATATCCATACTATACCAATCCTTACTAATATTATAAATGCGAAAGTGTTTTCGCCTTTATAATATTAGTAAGGATTGGTATAGTATGGATATGGTTTTAAATACGTTCTGGTAAATTATGTATGTGCAGGTCAATATTTTTACACGCTTCAGTAAAATTTAACATCTAGTCTCTACGCGACCGCAATTTAGAGAGCCCACCCGCACTTTATTTAGCTGTGAAATCGTAAATAGAGTTGTAGAGTGATTTAGTATTAGAAATTAAATAGAGTCTAAGTTAGGATACGTAGCCAGGTATTCCCCGTATACCCAATATTATACAGGGGACGCTGCCAGCTATTACAAAACTGCTGGCAGGCCGACCCTGGCAGCGCATCGTGCTTATACACGGGAATGCACCGAATATGTCAGTATAGGTCGGCCTGCGATCAATCCAACCATCGGCCTTCCATAGTACATAGGGACCTTTAGATCCCTATATATATAGGTACATTGTCTATGGCAGTGGCTTACAAAGTTTTTGCTGGCAGAACCCTTTTAAGAGGTAACATTTTTGACGGACTCCCAAAATTGTTTTGTCTTTGAATGAATTGTCTCCCTGCTAGGGCTGGTGTCTGAAAGCATTTCTAAAAACATTTTGTGTTTCGCGGAGCACACTTTGAGAATGGTTGGTCTATGGAGATGATGATTGATGAATAATAAGTATACGGTTTAAAGTATAAACTATTAAAAGACTTTTTTAAAAAGGAACTGCAAACATCTCTAATTCTATACGTACGGCACGGCTTCGTAACTCAGTCGGGGTGTATCTAGTGAGCCGTAACTGAGGCAATTACATGAGTATTCCGAATTCACAGCGTTCTACTCCACCAGCGCCGAGTACCTCCTAGTTAGTTACTAGAGATAGGTAACAAATATCAACATTTTGTAATAAGTTTAATTTGCAGAATTTTAGTAACCTTAGTGCCGCACTCAGAGACATCATAGTTAATAACTGTAATTAAATTAAGATTTTGACATAAGCCCCATTATCTGCTGTCTAACTCTTCATTAAATTGAAGTTTAATCGTCATCAAATGTCTTTGAGAATGCATTTAGTAAGGTTACTATTATATTGTAAATAAAACTCACTTACTATAAAATGTTAATATATTTTGTAATCTTAGCTACGAGCGTATGTCCACACTATGCGCTTTCGTCTTCAATTTTCGTCATCTTCTTTCATTCAACTTTCGTTTTGGTGCATTCAACAATAATTGAATGCATCAACGAACGCAACGCCAACATTGTCATTTTTGTTTTTTGGATACGGTCAGAGGGCATGCGGCGCGTTCGCTGTAATTGACTGCCCTATAAGTTATAACGCATGCCCTTGACGAACAGAAAAAGGCACAGTGTGGACAAAGCTATTATGTGATGCTGGGTGCATGCACCTTTACTGTTATGACACTTAGAAGTATCAAGAATGATACGAGGGGCATGATTACTTCAATTGTATTATAAAATACAGGTAAACCACTAGCGACTGTCACTGGATAAATTATGGGCGCACTTCCTCATACTTTTATTCACACAATTAAAGTCGTTGCCATATAAAGGCCGTGGTACACTGAACTACACTCCCGCTGCGTTTTTGTTCGCATTCTACTACTTTCACGATCGACAAGGTTAATCAATAAATAAGATATAGAAAAGGTTACCCGAGAATCGAGATTCGTCCACGCACAGGTTCATATAGCGCGCCGAAATCGTGCATTCGGTGATGTAAAGTGTAAACTGTTCTTAGTCCTTTACGATGACCCAAAGTATACATACAAAATTTCAGAATTACTGTGTACCACGAAAGCTTTTGATTCGGAATTTTTCCTAAGTAATAGTCTTCACTTCACATAGATAGATATGGAATTGGTAAAAATTGAAATCTCTTAAATAGTCACAATCTTCAATTATAATTTACATGATTCATTAATGATTAACTAATAATTACTTGTAAACAATGAAGTAAGAAATAAGGTTTCATCATTCATGATAGTAAATTGTTTATATCTGTGTGCATTAGTAATAAGTACTAATGAAACAAGTTCAAGAACAACTTATACACGCTAACAGCTTGCATTGTCTTTATAGTTATCTATTTATCCAGCTATCAATAATAATAATAAATTGCTGGACATTAATAATTTAGTTATTGTTTTGTATTTAATTTTATTCCTTGTTAACAACATTTCATTCAAATATGCTAATTGCTAGTCATTTGGAATAATTCACGTTTGATCGTTTTCTGTTAAGTAGGTTATGAAACTGCACGATCGATTTTAAAGAAATTGAATACAGATGTAGAGTCTACCCCGCGATAGAATATGAATTTTTATCAAAGTCTATGGCTATTCTGAAACTCTTTTTATGCAGATAACGTCGCACAAAGTACCAACATTCATTAGTCATTAATATACCTTATCTACTTATATCAGCATATTAAAACTAATACGTGATTTGCCATATTGATAGATACGTTTTTGTACAAACCCAAATGGGCCTTGCAAAGCTTTCCCAAGGTTTCTTAAAAACCCAAAATCATAGAGCTATGACATTTATGCAAAACACTACCTATTACGTCTGATTATAATGTCATGACTCATGTAACATATTATAATTTATTTCGGATAAGGCCCCAATGCAATATTAGGAACTACAGATAACAATCTTTATCCTACGGATTCGTCCGCGTGAATTAGGACACATAGGAAGCAAGCGTCAATTCTCTGTATTTTAACCCCCTTATTGCACTCTAACCGTTGCACTCAGAGATATTTAATTGTGATTAACCTTCAATTTAATAAAGTGTTTGACCGATAATGTGTGGGGCTTATGTCAAAATTTTGAATTAATTACATTTAAGTAAGCAAATTAATGTTCCATTCTGAGTGCGACAGTTAGACGAATCCTACTAATATTATAAAGGCGAAAGTTTGTTTGGATGTATAGATGTATGGATGTACGGATGTGTGTATGTGTGGATGTTTGTTACTCTTTCACGCAAAAACTACTGAACGGATTTTAATGAAACTTTACAATAATATAGCTTATACATCAGAATAACACATAGGCTACAATTTTAACCGACTTTCAAAATGGGGGAGGTGTTATGTTCGTTATCTTATGTTCAACGATTACTCCGCCGTTTGTTAACCGATTTTCAAAATTTTTCTTTTGGTATATAGGGTATCATCCCAATTTGGTATTATATTCACAAAAGTGGTGATCTGATGAAGAATCCATAAGTAATCGAGGGAACTCCTCAAAATTTATAGGGAAACATGTGGTGACTTCGGATTCGTGAAAAGTATTCTAAGCATATGCTACCAACAAGTAAGATTTTGCACCGAGGTAGACCTGGTAAACCGTGGTTCGGAAGGTGCTGAGAGAACTCCTGATTCTTTATAGATACAAGTTTGGGAGTTTCGGCGTTGTTTTAAGAACGGAAAGCATATGCTACTATGCAAATTACATTCATGATCATCATCATCACTACCATATTATACCATGCATCGTCCCATGATTATGAGCCTGTTATTGGTACTTTTCATAGTCTTTTAGATCGAGACTCGAGTTTGTCAAGCGATAATTTAAAAAAATCTTTACTTATAATATTATAAACCTGAAAAGTATGTTTGCTTGAACGCGCTTATCTCAGGAACTACAGATCCGATTTAAAAACTTATTTCTAATTTCAGTGTTACAAAGCTCATTTATCGAGTAAGGCCAAAGGCTATATTATTATCACGCTACGACTAATACGATCGAAGAAACTCAGGAAAATGTGGGAAAAACGGGGGAAATATTAGAAAGGGTTTATCTCACGAACTACTGAAGCAATTTTTATGGCAATATTTGGCACATAATATGTACATATATAGAGTAGACCACGTGAAGAGAGTATAGCTATTTTTCATCGGAAAATGTACGGTTTTTGTAAAATTCCTAATTTACGCGGGCGAAGCCGCGCGGGACATCTAGTATCTATATATATAAAACTCAAAGGTGACTGACTGACATGGTGATCTATCAACGCACAGCCCAAACCACTGGATCGATCGGGCTGAAATTTGGCATGCAGGTAGACATTATGACGTAGGCATCCGCTAAGAAAGGATTTTGATCAATTCCACCTCCAAGGGGTTAAAATAGGGGATGAAAATTTGTATATAATAATACTTTTTAACGCGAGCGAAGCCGCGGGCAAAAGCTCGTTACATTATGTAACTGTAATTACTTGAGTGTAGATTTTGACATAAAGGGCTTATGTCAAAATCTACACTCAACTCATCTATACATTATCTATCTGTCAAACTCTTCATTTAATTACAGTTAAGTAATTAATATTCGTCTCTGAGTCGTAAAAAAAAGTTCTTAGCGGTTGCCTACTTTTTAAAAAGACTAATATTTTACTTTAATATATTGTGTGCAAATTTTCGTTTTGCCGATGTTCATTGAACATTTTGTGTAACAAACAGCGTAGCAAACAAACTTACATTCACCATAATGTTTAATAATACAGGGACTTTATAGAAGGTATCAATTTCGTAGGCGTCAACTTTAAATACTAGCAAGGTTCTTCTTCTTATGGTTCGGTAGAATATCCTTCGACCTCTTTAGAGGTTGTATTATTTTGATGCCTAAGGCTGAAGTCTCGAAACCAGCGAGCAGCGTTGCGGGAGCGGCGCGGCGGCGACGCGGTGCGTGAAAATATAAAATTATAGATTTATATGGAGTATGGACAGGCCCCGAAAACCGAGCGACTCGAGTCGAACTAGACTGTTTATCACTATCCATATTGGTACTTTATGATTGACATATACACGCGATTACGAACGTGTAGTCAAGCATATTGGATGTCACTTATGCATATAGACAGCTTCGCAATCAAGGTCATCTTGAGGTGCTGGTTGGCTTCGGGCGACATGAAGCAACCGCAGACGACGTGTCGTCGCGACACTACTGGTTTCTATGTATTTCTATGAAATACCTTTCGCAGCTAGTGACAGGAAGTTAGCGAAGTAGTGACACTTTTCATAGAAAAACATAGAAACCAGTAATGTCGCGACTCGCGACGACACGTCTTCTGAAGTCGTCGCGTGTCGCTCGGCTTCAACCTGTACCTTTATGTCCCAACGTGGTAAGGGGCCTTTCCAGGTTCTATAATTTTTTTTATCATGATTAGTTACAATAATTATGGAATGTTATTTTGTTTTTATGTGCTATTTTCCGTTTGAAGTCAATGAACCAATATTTCGCACTGATTAAGCTTTATTTTGAAAAAGGTAAAGGCATTGAACCCATTGAATTGACCGTTGCAATGCAATTATTTAAGACTTGCTGTATACTCACTATAGAGGCTCTATGTTTGTTTGTAGTCAAGAAACTACAGTATTTATGCATATAGGAAATGCAAGTATAACTTAGTGGCTACGAATAATAAAAACTAAGGAATCGTAACTCCCATACTATTAACGTTTTAAATTTGGTTCCTTTTGATCTATCATGTAACGTCAGCCTAGTACCGCTCAAGGTCACCTAAATATTGCAAATGTATTTGCAATATTTAGGTGATTTGCAATATTTAGATTTATAATATTGAAATGTGTACCTAAGGCTCGTGTAGGTACACTTTTTTGACAAGTATTGTGGAGCATGTTTTTTGACGGAGTTACTTTTCCTTAGTTTTTATTATTCGTAGCTTAGTGGGTTAAATAACATATAATATACAATACAATTACGTATACAGGTTGTGAGGGTTAACAAAGTTATCCTTAAAACCATCAAATGAGCCCGTCAAAATGAACAACTTTTACTACGAGAACAATGCTGGGAACTCAAAAAAATCCGTCGTCATAACCATACAGATTGCCGGAATCGACCATTTGTATGGGTATGACGCCGTCGTCAAAACAATGCCCAGCACTCAAAAAAATCCGTATTTTTTTGAGTTCCCAGTATTGTTCTCATAGAAAAAGTTGTTCATTTTGACGGGCTCATTTGAAGGATAACGGTGTTACCCTAATACCCAGTATACTGGGTGCAATGCAACAAACAAAGGGTAGAAGCATGGAGCTAATATAGAGGATAGAAGACATACAATATATTATTATAGAGAACAAATACTTTTGTTTACTTTTCGTCCATACAAAACTCAATGAGACAGAACGTCCTATGTATGAAACAGCTGATTTTGCATAGACAACAGTAAACTATTGGTAATATTTGTTTATTAATGCTTTTTTACGTATAAAACGTATAGTGAATCGCATTAGGTACAATCAGGAAAGTTGATTCCTAGGCAAATGGAGGACCTAAGTAATTTGGCCGGATTTCAAACCTATCAGACCGATCACAGCTAACATTGATTGACATAAGCCGACCAAATGAAATAGGTCCGTCAACTGCTTAGGAATCAATTTCCTCGATGGTACAATGCAAATGATATAATTGGAATGTAGAGCTAATAGAATATTTTGCCTCACATGGAAGTAGAGTCAGTTATTGACGTAGTTTCTAGGGAAATTTGTTTATAGAGCTATTTGTAGAAAAATAAATTTACTTTTTTATTTATCTCTATCTCCGCCATTTTTGTCATTATGATTAACGAAGGAAAGGGGGACTCTCGGTAGGGTAACTCAATCTCTATATCATATAACATACACAATGTGTTCCGTCTTTCTAGGCAGAGCAAAATATGAATGAAAACTAATAAAATGATTTAAAAAAGGAAGCCTCATGGAAAAGAAAAACTTTTTCTAGAACAAAATGTTTTTTCTTACATACGGCCGAGTGTACTCCCATACATAGACAATACCTAAGGTCAGGCTAGGTTCCTACCGTGTTATTAACATAAATACTCGACTTAATGGCATACGTGGAAGTATATAAAATTGTCACTGTTTGTTTACAAATTGTCGTTTCATCTTTTTTATTGTTATTTTATTCAGGACACACACCGATAGCACGAATACAACCTATTCATTAAAACCTTTAAGAATAAATATAGGCAAAATTGGAATAAAGTTATAGTCGTGTTTAGTTTGTAGTGAATCATTTGCGCAATGTGTGCTGTATAATATTACGAACTGTGACATCTAGAAAAAAGTTAAAATGGTTTAAAATTTCAGTTGGTACCTATAGACCAGAGGTTCCCTAAACTTATTTTGTCTACTGCCCACTTTGAGAACAAATTATGTTTTAGCGCCCCTATTGTTTCAATTTTTAATGCATCCAGATGAAATAAATAGGGGCGTTGTGAAGAGGCTTGCCTCTTGCCTGAAACTTATGCACCACGATCTGCATTGTTTAGTTATCTTTCTAATCTTTGTTTGTGTATGAATTGTTCTGTATCTATGCGGTAGGTATTTAAGATTTTATATGTTATTTTATTTTTATGCTCTTTTCCATAAAATATTTGTATCCTCAGTTTGTGTCTGTTTATAAATATTAGACGCCATATAGTTCTTCTTCTTCTTCCTTTCATCATGGCGGCCTTAACAATTTCCCAATTGACAGAATAGCCAGTAATGAGCCAACAGGACTGAGTGTGTATTTTTCAAAGTTTTTGTATATTATGTACAATTAGTGTTTTTGTTTAAATTAGTGTTAGCTTTTATTGTATAATTATAAGAGTATTGTATAGTTTTTGCCTTTATTTTGTGGTGAAGTCACTCATTGGCCCTTGCAGAATACCAGTGCAGTGAGCTAGCTAGCTGGCTGCTGCATACAGCTGAGCTTAGGCCAATTTTGACATCACACAATATTATGTATGTATTGTGTACATATTGTGTTGTGTGGTGACAAAATAAAAATGTTCTTATTCTTATTCCTTCGGTAAACTCACTCACTCAGCGAAACACAGCGCAAGCGCTGTTTCACGCTGGTTTTCTGTGAGAACGTGGTATTTCTCCGATCGAACCGACCCATTCGTACTGAAGCATGTCTCTCCCACGTCTAAACGGTTCAGTGGTTTAGGCGTGAAGAAGTGACAGTCAGACAGTAGTAATATAAGTATCGATGTCGTTAATTACAATATGTAATTACGACATCGATATTAATATTAGCCACATTTTTTAAAATTTAAGTCCAACTCTACTTCGCTTGACTTAACTATGCAATGTTTTTAATTCCCCATGCAAATCAGCTCTACCATGGCGAATAATTACGGCAATAGATTTACGCAACGTAAAATAGACGCCGCATTGAATTTTTCTCTTTGGAATGGTTTTAGGATTTAGGGTCCCGTACCCAAAGGGAAGAAGGGAAAAAACGGGACCCTATTACTGAGACTTCGTTGTCTGTCCGTCTGTATATATCCAGGCTGTATCTGTATGTGTAATATTTAATAATAGTTTTAATATTAAATAAAAAATAAAGAGGGGCTCTCATACAAAAACACAAATTTTGGCCTAGTTATGCTAGTGTTATAATCGTACGGAACCCTTCGTGCGCGAGTCCGACTCGCACTTGGCCAATTATTGTAACTTATTGTTATGTCTAAGTTTGTTTTGTATTAGGAAATAATATCGCTATCGCTTTGTACACCACACTAGGTACATCACAGATATTTTGTGTTATGTAATTAATTGATCATAATACTATACCTAATATAATTATTATTTAAAAAATATCTCATAGTTAATTTTTAACACTTCAAATGCCTATTATATTATGTATTTGCTATGTAGATTGTAGTATAATATAAGTACGCAGTTTGTGAAGTTAATATTATTATGTATAAAGGTAAAATAATTAGATTTTGCATTAATTAGGGCAACAAGTACTTATATCAAATTATATCTTATCATTAATATTAATGGAACAACTTATTAAATCACTGCTCACCTGTTACACTAAACACAAATGGCACATAAACGAAACACACAAAAAAGCCCGCATGTAGAGTCGTAAAACTGTTTAATTTTCTTACTGTCCTGATGAACCATAACTCGTATTTCTCTACATTGTATCGAATTGATGAACTTTTGAAATTCATTTTTAGTCCATACCGTTAATGATCATTATTTAAAAAAAAACAATGTTCGATTTTTAAATCGAGCGCGCTTTTTATGGCGCGCTAGCGCGGTGCGTCTCGTGCGTATTGTGAATCGCATGGTTCGGAAGCCATGCTGGCCGGCAATGCAGCCTCACGAAAGATGGTGGTAACTGGTAGCCTTGAGCTCTGTAAGATCACTTGCATCTGTTTCCGCCTCATATATTTACTTCTCTATATTATAAAACGTCCGTAGAGCTACTAATAATGGATTATTATGGTTCGCAATCCATCCGTACTAATATTATAAATGCGAAAGTGTGTCTGTCTGTCTGTCTGTCTGTTACCTCTCCAGTCCAAAACTGCTGATCCAATTTTGCTGTTTGGTAATTGGTACGAAGATTCTTTGAGTCACGGGAAAGGATGTAGGATATTTTTGATTTCGGAAAAAATGTACGGTTCCCGCGCAATATACGATTTTTTGTGCAACAAAGTTGCGGGCGTCATCTAGTATCCCAATAAAGATAGATTTGGCGCTAAACAGAAAGCACAAGGTTTTCTTTTCTAAATATCTACTGGTACGTGAGCGGTCCAAATTCCACGCAGCTGATGTTATGAATTTTTTTTAATTGCATATTACGAGGGCTGCTATTTATGTATCCGGAATTAAAAAAAGAAACAAACATATATCATTTAATATGGTTTTATTGCTTTTCAAAATATTCGCCGCGATGATCGACACACTTTTGCATACGCTGGAACCAATTTTCATAGCACTTTTTTCATTCTGATTGAGGTATCTCCAAAACGTGCATTTTGAACGCATCAACAGCCTCTTCGCGGCTCGAAAAACGTTGACCACGTAATTTGTTCTTCGCGTATGGAAATAAAAAGAAATCGTTAGGTGCCAAATCAGGGCTGTACGGCGGATAACCAGTCAATTCGATCTTTTGACCCTCCAAAAACTGAGTTGTTTCAGCTGAGGTGTGACAGCTAGCATTGTCGTGATGTAATATGATTCTGCGTTGTCGGTTGTCCTTTCTTATTTCTTCAAAGACTTCTGGTAAACAAATGGTCGTATACCATTCAGAATTAACCGTTTTACGATTCTCTAATGGCACTGTAGCCACATGTCCATTAATTCCAAAAAAACAGGCGACCATTTGCTTCAAAGTACTTTTTGCATGAGTAACTTTTGTTGGTTTCGGCTCATCTTGGAACACCCACACCGTTGACTGTTGTTTAGTTTCGGGGTCATATGCATAGATCCAAGATTCATCACCTGTGTAGATATTATAAACGGCTTTTGACGTACCACGGTTGTATTTTTTTATCATTTTTTTGCACCAATCGACACGAGCCCGTTTTTGATCGATTGTCAAGTTGTGCGGAATCCAACGCGAACATATTTTTTTTACAGCCAAATGTTCGTGTAATATCTTATGTATGCTCGTCATACTTATGCCTAAGGACGCCTCTATCTCGCGATATGTAACATGACGATCACGCATTATTAGTTCCCGCACAGCATCTATATTTTGTGGGACAACAGCTGTTTTTGGGCGACCTTCTTTATTTTCATCCGTGAGCATAGACCGCCCACGATTAAACTCACTGTACCAGTGATAAACAGTGGTTTTTGATGGTGCTTCATCTCCAAAAGTTGCGGTGAGTTGAATAAAGCACTGTTGTTGATTTAGCCCACGCCGAAAATCGTAGTAAATCATTGCACGAAAATGTTCACGCGTTAAATCCATGGCAAATGAAGACACGCAATTTTCAAAATGACGCCACAATGGAAAAATAATTGACAGTCACATGAAACAAAATGTATTCTTCAACCAAAGAGTTCTATTTTCAAATGTTGTAATTACTTTTTAAATATTGTTCTTGTAAGTGGCCAGTTCCGGATACATAAATAGCAGCCCTCGTATAATTTGCTATGTCATACATTCGTATAGCAGTGCAAGGTCGATGAGCTTCATACATACAATTAATATGCCTAAACTTTTTTATATAAAAACTAGCTGTCCCGGCAAAGTTTCGTTGCCATATTAATAATAAAGTAAGTATTTCGTCTCGAATTGTAATAATTTACTATTATTTATTCAACAAATGCACTTATAATTATAAAAAGTACCCAGTAGCCGATTCTCAGACCCACTGAATATGTATATAAAATTTGGTTAAAATCAGTAAAGCCGTTTCGGAGGAATACGCAGCCTAACATTGAAACACGAGAATATACTTATAGTTACTTATGTGCCTCATGCTTCTTTTTGTTACATTTAACCAAACATTAAATTTTGTATCTCTGCTATAAGTATATCTATTACGAGTGGCGAAACAAAGCATTGTTTGCATATTTTTATCACACAAAGATTACATGTCGATCATTTTTGGCGGTCAAATCAACATCTCATTTCAAAGTCAATTTAAACAAAAGCGCAACGGAAGTAGCTTTAATTTTATTTGTACTTCGGTTTTCAATGAACTAGTTTTACATACGACCTCTGTGGCTAGTGGATGAGTTGGTAGCTTAAGCCGGGGGTCGCGGATTCGAATCCCGCCGACGGAACAAAAAGTTTTCAAAGTTCCTGGGTCATGGATGTGTATTAAATATGTGACATCATATAATAAAAATGTTAAATATAAAAATATCTAGATTTTTTTCCCCTCATGTCCCTTTGTTCCCTTTAATCTTAAAAAAAAACTACGCAACGGATTTTGATGATATTTTCAGTGTTAGATAGCCCATTTATTGAGGAAGGCTATAGGCTTTATTTTATCACGCTAAGACTAATAGGAGAATGTGGAAGAAACGGGGGAAATTATTTGAAAGGGCTTATCTCGCGAACTACTGGAGCAATTTTTATGTTATTTGGCACAGATAAGAAGTAGACCACGTGAAGGCTATCGATTTTAATCATTTTTTCAGTGGCTATATATTTTATACCCGTGTGACGCCGGGGCAGGTCGCTAGTTAAATATATTTCTGTTGTCTGGTACCCCGTACCCGTAACACAAGTCTTTGGTACTTAGCACGGGGCTAGACTCACATGGTGGAAGCGTCTATGGATATTAAATGTTAACGATTAAAGGATAAATATTACCATTACTATGAGAATTGTATCTTGTACACTTTTAATTATTGTAAGTTATATTAATGTATGATGTACATTTACATCTAACAGATACGAATGGAAAATGGACTCGAAAGCAGATAAATCGCAAGTGCTTGCGTTACAAAAAGTTTCAAAAGTAATTTAATAAAATAAAGGATTAAATTAAAATTATTATTACTCTGTGACCTATACAGCTTACGGCGACCTATATCATATTATAACTGTCTAAAAGGAGATCCTTTATCCAAGACATCATCGCTAATTATACTAAAAAGTTGAAAAAAAAAAGGTAATGGTTTCCATACCTTCTTTTTATGCGCAGGGGAAACCCTTTATGGCTAGGGTGAGGGGGATGTGCCTCAGTTAAGCTAAAGCACCCCGGGGGTATGTGGGACTGCCGGCAAGAGCGCCGGGCTTACCCACTAAAACCACCTGCGGTTCGCCTTCAGCCGTAGAAAGGAAGGATGTCCCGGATCTAACAAACACAAGACTCCCTCCACGACCGGCCGGTCTACCTCAGAAGGGACTGGACTTCCATACTAATATTATAAATGTGAAAGTCTGTTACGTTTTGTTGAAATTTGGTATGAGGTAGTTTGAGTCCCGGGAAAGGACATGGGATACATTTTATGCCAAAAAAAAGTACGGTACCCGCGCGATAAACGAATATTATTGGCGCAACGGTGTGGCGGGCATCATCTGGTATTAATAAATCTATACACATACACATATAAATAAAATTGGAGTGTCTGTTTGTAATATTGAAAGAACTGTTTTTTACTACTTGCATATGAATGTATATGCACTACATACACCAAAACAACATTTTTACAATTTTTGTCCGTATGTCTGTCTGTCTGTCTGTCTGTTTGTTCCGGTTAATCTCCGAAATGGCTGGAGCGATTTTGACGGGACTTTTTTTGGCAGATAGCTGATGTAGTAAGGAATAACTTAGGCTAATTTTTAACCGACTTCTGAAAAGGAGGATGATATATTTTACTTTTTTTGTATGCAGTTGACGCGGACAAAGTCGCGGGCAACAGCTAGTGATAAATAAAATCCCACCAAAAACATGAAATGTATAAAAACGACAAGCCTAATGCCAATCTATGCAATCTATCCATCGTAAAAAGTTTTCAAGCCATTTGTTAACATCGAAGATATAGGGGGTGTGAAATAGCCGCGAACCGCTTCGAGAAAAGTATGGTACGGCCGTGCCTTGGCTTTAAGGCTTGTCTGGGGACTGGGGCACTGCCGTGCCCCCAGATTCCATACATTTATGTCTCAAGCTTCGTCGCCGAAATATTTAGCAATGAGCCATTTAGCAAAAGGCTTTGCTGTTAGTTTTTCCGCAGGCACTATTTCAATAACGGGCTGCGTTGACCAAACCGAATTTAAAACCAAAAAAAATATTTGTTCCGAGGTGGCAATTGAACCCACGACTGCAATCCATTATAGATGCACGCGCCGTTCTTTGAGAGCAGACGAGATAGAAGTTAAGAAGGACATGGCGGAGTTCGAAACCATAGAAGATAGCGAAAATCTTGGAAAATTGCAAGGTTGATTTTAATACAATCTAAAACAACATAAAAACATTTTTGTTAAATATACTTGACTAAAAAAAACTAGGCCTTTACATCCGTTGTGGATGATTTATACAGTATTTTTTAGAGCGAAGTAACCACTTCTCAAATATTGTAGTGCCTAGGACAAGATTTTTAAATGTCCGTATGGTTGCCCAAGCGCATATGGCATTCTCGCATCATAGTCGGCCTAGTCCAGAGGAAAGAACTAGTCAATACGTCTGGGACCAACTATGTGCGGGTTTCCTCACGATGTTTTCCTTCACCGTACGAGCGTCCGTATTATGTACTTGAGATCAGAAAATGTCTCATAGGTACACGCCTCCACCCGGGTTCGAACCTGCACTCTCTAGGAGTGCGAACCGAAGGTCTACCCATTAGGCCACGGACGCTCACACTATTTGACTAAGTACCCAGGTTACTAAGTACCCAGGTTACTAAGTACCCACACATACTAAAGTAGGTAGTAAGATTGTTATGCCAATTATTTGTTACGTTTTAATTGGGGGAGCCGTCCAGAAGTAGGCGCAATAAATAATGTTCTTATGTAGGAATATGTCAGCTTTCCCTTTAAATACAATATGGGTATTGTTAAGGACGGGGAGCTCTGTATTTTAGGTAATTTTAAATATTTTATACGGTCTTTTAGCTTGTTTAAGAATTACAAAAGTATGAATTGCTTTTAAATGCTGTTTAAATTAAGTAAAAATGTGGAATTATGTTTTATTTGGTAAATCAAAAAAAATACTGAAAATTATATTTGTTATTATTAAACTAGGCTAAATACGGTTTCGGTGACAGTGGCTGGTTTTTAATGAAACGGAAAAAGTGTGTGCGCAGTATATAAGAGCACTCTTTATTCCTTTACTATTAAACCCAGTAGGATGGACGGCAAACAATATACAATTTATATCTGAATTCTATTTTTCCTCTCGTCTCGCATTAACATTTGAAATCCCATATTTGATTGCGGTAATCTGGATCACAAGTTATAGCATTATGCGTTCGAGCGAGCAGCGTCGCGTGTGGTACCTAGGATAATTCGATAAAATACAGTTAAATGATGCTAGTGGTTAAATATAAAATAGTAATGTAATAACGTTAGAATGGCTATTTGGTCCTTTAAGATCACAAAACATCACTTTTTGAATCTTCGAATCACTGTAAATTCAATTTTGAGTTATTTCAGTGACATTCATTAGAGTTTCGTACCCAAAGGGCACTAAAAAAATATGTTACTCCGTCCCCCGGTTCTATCTCCGCAGCAATTTTCAGCCATATCGGTTCAGCCGTTCTTGAGATAAACTGAAGCGATTTAAATATCAAAACTTATAATATTTTAACGTCCGCTCTAATGAGCTCTAATCAGCGGACGTCAAAATATTTTAGTCAGCACCTAATGGTGCTGACTTCTGAGTAACAAGAATTGCGAGGATCATTTGAATTATAAAGAATTCAAAACAGGTAAAATGCAAATAGCGCTTAACTTATTCCGCAATAGTTTTTAAGCCACTTGAATATCTCTGTGTGCTTTTTGAGTGAAGAAATTACGATAAATTAATGAAACCAAATGAATTAAAATAAATGAAGAAATAAATAATATGAACTAAATAAATGAGAATTGAAAAAAGAATCATTTTGACAATTCATTTGCTGAATGGATTGAGAGGAATTGCTAAATGTGACCATTTTAGCCCCGCAGAAGGCGTAGACAAGCGGCAAGTGATTATCGTAAACGCCAACGCCAACGCCACAAAATGTATGGAATTTGACATTAGTATTCGCCAGTGAAGCGATGACTTATGTCAACTCGCATACATTTTGTTAGCGTTTACGATAATCTCTTGCCACTTGTCTACTAGGTCTGAAACTATGGGAGATAACGAAAAAAGTCAAGCTGTGAGCTCAATATCGTCAAAAAGTGAAACTGCCTTATCTATATTAATTTTTCGTATTTTTCTTGTGGTAACATTTGTTCGGGTGCAAATCAGCGAGGGAAATCGGTGCAAATCGCCCGTTTTCCAAAATAATTCTATCGATTAATTTTGTTAAGTATCCCATACTTTCTGATTTATCCCAAGGTTGTGTAAAATCATACAGCATTTGCATTTACATTGTATTAACATCGAAAATACTACCTATGTAAGAAAGTTGAGGCAAATTATCAAATCCAATAAAATACGTTCCACACTAGACCACTATTTGAAATCGTCATATTATTTCTGTAAGTACACTGAGACACTTAACGTTAATCTTGTCAAAATATCGCGTTGTGTTATTTAATAAATGGGCATTATAGTGACGTAAGCTCTCACGGTCTTATAGAAAATCCCCGTAGATAATGCGAGCTATTGTGATGTGAGGTGCTCGTTTGTCAGCCGCGGTCACATTATAACCCGTCCGCCTCTAGTGGACATGTCTTTAGTAAAGACATTATTTACTGTGTACAAATATACGCGAGCTGTAGGGAGGTATAATTTTTCAATTTTTACCACCTCAATTGATGATTAATTTATTAATTATTATGAATTCATTGCCCCTTGCCACCCTAGGGGTGGTTCTCATTTGTGAGGAGATGCGATGCAATTTTGAATAAGCCATTCAAAATTGTAATAGGCACCCCGATACCACCGGCGAC
Source organism: Aricia agestis (assembly GCF_905147365.1). Taxonomy (NCBI): domain Eukaryota; kingdom Metazoa; phylum Arthropoda; class Insecta; order Lepidoptera; family Lycaenidae; genus Aricia; species Aricia agestis. The sequence continues at coordinate 13,821,675 of NC_056408.1, read as the reverse complement.
AAATCTATCTACATCTTCTTGTGTAGTGAAAAAGTTAAGTTTTTCTTTTGAAATCATTGGATACCTCTTCTCCTCTCATTACAATGAGATATTCTTACACTGTTTGGAAAATACGTTGACTAATGGTATTATGAATTGATCTATGAATCCAGTATTATCAGCTTATCACTGATTCGTCAGAACGGGGAAAGAATCAACAAGTTATGGGAACATCGACAACAATACGTGTGTAATTAAAACGCCTGGAGTGCCTCCTCTAATAAACTGCTCAAAACAACACCATAATCAACTGATTGCGGCTTTAATAAACTCATGTGAGTTGAGCGAGACGGAAAACCGCCGTCTCACTCGCGCGTAGGAAAATCTGTGCCACTGTTTTTTATGAAGTGTGTTTTGATGTATTTAGGCCCATTTGAAACAGGGTGTTGCAAGCGCGATCTACAGCTATTTTTGGAACGATTATTTTTTTTTATCGATTGGCGATTTGAAATTGGAATGATTTGATTAATATTACGCCTCACTTTTGGATGCAAACCGTTTTAATGCAAAGTTTTCAACCGTCTTCCAAAACACGGAGATTTTTCCAAATTTTTTTATGTGAGTACATAGAATACTAACATTGGGTATCGAGGTTTGGTTTTTGAATAATTAAAAGTAATTTTTCAGTCAAATATAATAAGTATTCATTTGTTTTAAGTCCCTAGATTCGTATAATTCATATGCAAATAAATGTTATGAATGCGTTTGAAATAACAAGTGGCCTAAGGTGATAAACTCGAATAATAATTTTGGGTTTTCTTCTTTTACTTTTATTAAAATATATAATTATTAAATACTAGATGACGCCCGCAACTCTGTTGCGCCAAAATTAGTTTATCGCGATAAACTAGTACGGGAACCGTACATTTTAAGGGATAACCCATCAATCCCCAAGCGGCACCCGACTGTCGCATAGCAATTGAAAATCAATTGTGTCTGCTATTCCCACGATCGAGGTATTACGGTAAAAAAATATTCCATGTCCTTTCCCTGGACTCGAAGTTCAACAAAATCGGTTCAGTGGTTGGACGTGGAGAGATAATAGATAGACAGACACATTTTTACATTTATAATAATGGATCACACAATAAAATTATCATAGATTCACTTACGCGAAGTAAAGACTATAGAGCGTATACAATAGGAGCAGGTTTATATTATTCCAATTCGGTGATCCGATCCAGCACTGGAATGCTACTGGCATAATGTAAACGGGCACTATAATGCCATTGGACTGGTACGCAATTGTAATCCAGTGCTCCAATCCAGCGCTGGATTGCTACTGGAACAATGAAAACGGGCACTGTAACGCCATTGAACTGGACGCAATTATAAACCAGTGCTCCAATCCAGCGCTGGATTGAATCGGAATAATGTAAACTACCCATTAATATGAAATTTTAACTGAATCTATTATATGTGACTCCGATAATAATTAAATACAAGTTAAAATATTCAATATTTTTATTATTTTACTATTTTATTTTTTAAGGAGTCCGAATGAAAAGGAATACAATTATTATTTATAGTTTAACTTTCTAAGCATTGTAAGGCAGATTTTGATTACGTGCTAATTTAGCATTTTAGCAACTTTCATGGGTCGTGCATAGACTGTTAGACCAACTTGAGCCCCGCGAAGATCTATTCCTGCGACCCCTGACCGGGGAACTCGGAGTGGATATTATGCGGGATTCCTGACCCGCGCCGATGTGATGGACCTTTGATGTAATGTAACAATCGTGTAGGACGCGAGACATAATATTGTCTTAAGGATTGAAAATACTGCTGTCTGCTACTTCGTTTTATAAAACTTGTCGCTGTATCGAAACTTGAATGTTATGGGTCTAATATAGTAAAAAGCATTGGTATATATGCATTGGTATAAGCATGTAACACAGGTTTTTACGTGGGAGAGCCATGCTTCGGCACGAATGGGCCGGCTCGACCCGAGAAATACCACGGGCTCACAGAAAACCCGAGTGAGTGAGTTTACCGGAGGCCCAATCCCCTACCCTCCCCTATTTCCCTCCCTACCTACTATAAAGAAGGGAATAGGGGAGCCTATTCCCTTCTTTACCCTTCCCTATTACCCTATTCCCTCTTAAAAGCATTCACCAGCAGCTCTTCTGATTCTGCGAGTGTCCATGGGCGACGGAAGTTGCTTTCCATCAGGTGACCCGTTTGCTCGTTTGCCCCTTTATTGCATAAAAAAAAAAGGTTTTTGAGAACTTAGCACGGGGCCCGACTCACGAGGTATAGACTGTAGATATAAGCTGATATAAGTATAAATGCGAATGTGAACCTATCTGCCTGTTACCTCTTCATGATTACTTCTACATACAGGAAAACTTTTACATTTATAATATTAGTATGGACATTAGATGCACAAAAGTTGCCTGTATAATAAGTACGTTACCAAATAGCAGTGTTTTAGTTTGAGCATTTTGGCCTTTGTTGATCTTAGTACAATATGGTTATTCCTGCCTTAACTACTGACTAGATCTTAAGATCTTGAAGAAATAGGCATTAACACCTAATTTGTTTCAAGACAATGACGAATAATAAAGGCAATCATATAATTTACATCTGTGTTACAACCTTTAATTTATAGTTGTAGCACAGTTTTTAATTATTGAATTCTTTATATTAATAGTATATATCCTACATAACAAATAACAATATTATTATAACAACCAAAATAGCACTAACTTTCACATTCATTTACTAATAGTTATAAAAAACTCATGAATTACCTGTAGGTATAGCGTCAGTACATAATATAGTACATAATATAGGTACCCACGCAGTTGGGCGGTTTATAAGCGCGCGCCCGCCCGCCCTAAGCTCACTCGGGCGCCCACACGAACACGCGACTCCACCTAGCAGTGAGTTAATAACTTTTTCATACTTTTAAATTAATTTTTATTTGATAAATTAATCTAATCTATTGTTAATTTGATGTGTCAATATTTTTTTTAATATACTAAAAGTGTTAAAATGCGTTTAGTTTTAGTTAAAAATCGTGAAAACGTTTATTATTTTTAGGAATGAATTTTGTGATATACTTTTAAGAACATATTTTAGAACAGTTTTTTTTTTAAGTATTAAATTAATCTTGTTTTGAAAAATAAACGTAAGTATTTTCATAACTTTAAACTAAAAATCAAAAAATTTTTTGAGACGATTACTCAAACCAATTTATTAAACTGAAAGGCAAAACTTTAGTAGAACCATTTTTTTACTTTAGAAGTAAGTTTCAACATAATATTATGCACTAATTTTATTTGTTATAATTATATTGTTTAAGTTCCTTTCAAAATAATAATTGTTTCTCGAAAGTTATTTTTTAATGAATGAATATTCTATCACATTTAAATACTTACAAGGATTTTTTCTAGATTACAGAGATTTTGTAATTTCATATCTAAGATTGAGTAAACAAACATGTACTTTCAGTACCAGGTATTATCAATGTCATAATATTATTCAAAAAATATGAATAATATTATATTATCTAAGATATAATAATTATAGAATAATATTATACTACCATAATATTATTATTCAAAACATATTTATCCATGCGAAATGTACGTTTCAGAAACACTAGATAAACGTACAAAACAAGTTAAAACTTTCTGTGTTATTAGTTTTATGTTAAAATTTTGTACTTCCAGAATTGATACTACCATAATAAACGCTGTTAGGATAAAAGTTTTTAGTTTAAATGCAATTTTAACGATAAATAGAAGCCAGCTATGAAACGACGTAGATTTTATATAAAAATCCATTATTTTCTTAATAAAATCCGGAAAATAAGCAAAAAGTAATAAATTTCAGCTTGAACTACAGGTTACTGAAAAGTTACTACCAAACAAAATAGTAATACTGTGATAATTAATTTACTATGAAACGAAATAGTTTTACTTTGAAGGTTTGTTCTTTATATTGCAAGCCTTTTAGTCCCTAGAACTAAATTTTTTTTATTTCTATCAAGCTAATTTTTTGTGAGTAGCTTCATTTTGATAAAACGAATAATAATTTTATCTGCGAAAAATCTCGAAAGTGGTAGGTAACAGAAATAGAAACGATTTCATACTTTGATTTGGTGGTACTAAAATATGGATTCAACCTAGCATAAAGTGGATACAATTTTTTGCAGTGACGGTTCAGGATTAAAAGTTGTGCCATGTAAAATAATGTAGCAGCTCAACTTCAAGAGATATATTTTTTAATGTTTTTGTAGCAAACTTGTTTTCGTCAATATAAAAAGCCTTTTATAAATTATCAAACACATGTAATATTTAAACTAAATGTTAAGAGAAATCCTTAAAATAATTCGTAAGATTACCCACAACAATCTTCTTCGACTTAACTGCAATTGATATCTTTTACAATGTTTTTGCGGCAGGTTTATATTCGTAAATATAGGACGCCTTTAAATTACCAAACGCATGTATTTAACGTAACTGTTAAGAGAAATACTTAAAATAAAACGTAAGTACGTAAGATTAACCACAATAATCTTCTGCCAAGCCTCGTTTGAAAGGTCTGTCGTTCGATTCAAGTCGTTGGAGACGACCTTTAAATTTAAATCAAGATTTAAAGTTTTACACCGGCCCTCGTATCACGTATCTTGCGAGAGCAATGCGATAGCAATTATTGCGCGATAATTGCTGCAAAAACGCAATTTTGTATCACGTACTATCAGTCAAAACAATACGATTGCAATCGATCACTATACATAACACGATTGTTTGTGACATTCATGTCGCCCAGCAATCACTCGCGCGATTATTGCTAGTGGATTGTTGATCGCTATTTTTACGTGATAAGGTAGCGGATCTGTCTCTGACTATATTATGTGATACCGATAAAAATATAGAAACATAGTTAGCATAGAAATATAGCATAGAATTAAGGCTGTTGCGATTTATCACGATAAATATAATATATAAGAATTATTATGTAGAGTTATTTGTCACACCGTGTTAAATACATTTTATTTTACACATTTTAGCAATTGAACACGGAAGTGAATGCATTGGATAAATGAAACGTTTGATAACTTAAGGGAGATTAACTACTCATTTTCCCTCTTATAATTTGAACAGACTCGTAACTTATCTACTCCATTATCTGCCTAACATGATGGTTAGCTAGATGGCAATACCTGTAACAATAAACATTTTGATTACGAATTTTTTTCTCGGTTCTAAAGCCTTCTAGTACGGGAGCCCTAGAACAATTTTTTTTTTATTACTAACAAGCAAAATTTTTGTGAGTAGCTTCATCTTGATAAGACGAACAACATTATTATTTGCAAAAAATCTTGAAAGTGGTAGCTAACAGAAATAGAAAGGATTTCTTGCTTTGACTTGATGGTCCTAAAATATGGACTGTTTTATTTGTAATAATAATAATAATAATAATATCTATGGACGCTTCACACCACGTCAGTCTGGCCCCGTGCTAAGTACCTAAAGGACTTGTGTTACAGGTACCAGACAACGGAAATATATTTAATACTTTTATACTATACATATATTTAAGATTTTTATTATATCATACACATATTTAATACACATCCAGACCCGGGAACATTGAAAACTTTTTATTCCGTCGGCGGGATTCGAACCCGCGACCCCCGGCTTGAGCTACCAACGCGCTCACCACTGAGCCACAGAGGTCGTCAAAACAATACAATATTACTTTTAAATTATATGACTATTAATCTATCAATATACAAAAAATCAGCTCGTTAAGGTTCCGTTATAGGGTTCTGTAATCAACAAAACTTGGTTGACTGCTGAACCCTGAAACGGAACGCTAACAAGCTGATTTTTTGTATATTGATAGGATAATAGTTATATAATTTAAGAATAACATTGTCCTACAAATAGAACAGTCCATATTTGAGGACCATCAAGTATGAAATCCTTTCTATTTCTGTTAGCTAACACTTTCAAGATTTTTCGCAGATCAAAATGTTGTTCGTTTGATCAAAATGAAGTTACTTACAAAAAATTTGCTTATTAGTAATAAAAAAAAATTGTTCTAGGGCTCCCGTACTATACAATTAAAATGAAGAAAAAAAACGACAATTTTTAAATTGTTAGTTATACCCACTTCATTCACATACGTCTTTAATTATTTTGTAGGTTAATTATTAGTCACAACTTGGTCACAACTCACACTGTATTACATTTTTATCAATTATTATTTAATAGCCATTGAAATTATAATTTATGTTCTTAAAATCAACCCTCTTGATCACGTGTCAAAAAACAACGAATATCTATAATTTTCTTCCTCGCACAACATACATTTTAAATGAATGATTATTGATTAATTTAGGTAGGTATCAAAGATGTAAACAAGTCATGAATTTGAATTTTTTATCGCTTTCTTTTGTTACTTCATGCACTAGACAGAATATAGACTATCATTATTATTATCCGTGTCACAACTCACAAAACATTTTAGTCGACTACTGGACAGTGGACATGCAAATTTTGCGTTTAAAAACGTACGGTACGCACTATTTATGACGTAGGCGCATAAAAATATATTTTTGGTTAAATTCTTTAAAGTGATATGATATATCGATATAATCCGCTCAATCACACACTGACAAGCAAACGAAGTTAGGTGTCCGTTTTTGAACTAAAAAGGGTTTTCCGGCCAAGGGGAGTTCAGGCGAGAGGTTCCTACAAAATCGTTCCTTAGCTAATTAACGTTATTTTTGTGGACATTTCGAATGTTTTTAACGCCCGACGTAAAAAAGGCGTTATAAGTTTTCGGTGTCTGTCTGACATCACGATAAATCCATACGTCGGATGGGCATGTAACAAGTCGGCCCTGCGCGATCTCTCGCCAGTCGTGTCGGTCGTTCGTCCCACTGCACTGGGCTAAAGGAATAGAGATTACTCTTGTGTACCTACTGCGCACACACTTGGGCACTATAAAGTTACTCCTGGCCTGGTTGTGGGAGTTATTATATATAACCGGTATTGTTATTATTTATCAGCCCGCTCAGCGTTAGAAAATGTAGGGTTTTGGTCTAGTTTGGAATTGACCGACGTCGATTATGCATATTGCAGATAAATGCATAATTATGGCCCAACAACACAACGAGGTTTTTGCACTAACCCATAATAATAATATCATAAATGCAAAAGTGTTTTGACTATCTGTCTGTTACCTCTTTACGCCCAAACCACTGAACCGATTTTGCTAAAATTTGGGATAGAGATACATTGAGCCCCGGAAAAAGACAATAGGATTTTATCCCGAAAATATGTACAGTTCCCGCGTGACAAACGAATTTTTATCAAATTCAATGTCATCCAGTTAAATCTACAAAACGTACTAATGTTTTGTTGACAAGTAAGATCGGCAGGGCTATCACGTAAAAATAGCGATTAACAAACCATCAGCAATCGATCGCGCGATGATCGCGCGATCGATTGCTGGGTATAAAAAAAAATGGTATCATGTAAGCGATCGCTCGCGGATCGCTCGCTTATCGTTTCAATGCACTTTTGCGAGTACACTAGCGCCAAAAACAATTTAGTAGCAATCAAAGGAACTATTATTGGAATGTCAAATCAAACAAACTTCGACAATGTTTACAAGTGTTCACGTTTCTAATGTATACAAAAGTACTCTGCGTTCGCTTTAGTTGTGATTGTTTCGTGAACAAAATAACAAGTGAGCGAGATTATACAAGTACAATACTGTAAAATGTAAAATCTTTGGTATTTCACCAATGTATTAGCTGGATTTCCTTGTGAAATAGCCAAAGGAGTAGATCTTGGGTCAATCTGAAAAGAAAATGTTGAAAACCGTAGAATAATCTTGCCCATGAGCCTAAAGCTCTAGAATCTAGATCAACAAAATCTTGAGAACAATAGAAAAAGGTAAGCATCCTTAATTTGTACTTTCCTGATGTTACTTCTCCCTTTTTTGCCTTTTCATAACACTTTTCTATTTTTGTAGTACTGGGCTGACCTTAAAAGTTAAAAGCAATAGCAAGATGAAGCTATGGCTAACAGAGGTGGTACTTTGGGGCCTGCTGATGCTGCTGGTAATCAAAGATGATGATATGGCTTACCAATAAACAAAGTCGACAATGAAGTCTTGGCTTTCATCGCAGAGCACTAGTATTTGGTGATGGTGAACATAGAATTTTATTATACTCTGTAAGTACTAAGTAGGTAAGTTCTACAATTTCTAACTAACCTATTAAAAACATAATCTTATTACCTATATTTTTATTAGATAAGTGAGTTTATATAGTGAGGCTGAAATGCCAAACCATCCAATACAATATTATTGGATGATTTCTGTGAAAGTAGTTGTTCCTTACAGTAAATTTTACATTAGTGTTGAATTATAGGCAGAAGTAAAGATTTTTTCTTAAAATAACTTTATTTTGCAGATATTATGGATTTCATTGAAACTGGGCCGTCTGCTTCAACTACGAGTAATTTGAATAATATTGCTTTTATTATACTCTGTAAGTATACAATTTCTATCTAACTTATTAAAAACATAAACTTAATACCTATATTTTTATTAGTGACTTTATATAGTGAGGCTGAAAAGCCAAACCATCCAATACAATATTATCGGATGATTTCTGTGGAAGTAGTTGTTCCTTACAGTAAATTTTAAATAAGTTTTAAACTATACAAAAAAATAAGTATTTTTTATTAAATTAACTTTATTTTGCAGATATGGATTTCATGGAAGCTGGGCTGTCTGATTCAAAGTACCATACCGATGACAAACTACGGAGTGCTGCTGAATCAACAATATTTGACTTGTCTTATTAGTTATAACAAATATTTATTATTGTTAAAATCATTTTAAAATGAAAAACTTTGTGTTAAAATAGATGACTGTGTGAAACTACATATTATACTTTGTCATATTAAAATTATAATAAAAGTTGTCATATACAGTGTTACCTATAGTTTGGGGTTTATATTAAATAAAAAACTCACTTTGTATGTACTTTATTTCTTTATTTTGTAAATTGACATTTTATAACATTATATAACTGATATGTACTGATAATAATTATTAACTGTTAACAAAACATATTTTAGTGAGAATACAATAAAAAACCTTTAATAATTTGAATGTAATTTTGTTTTTGGTTCAGAAACCCACATTAGTATTAAATATGTAATTGATTATTAGGAATACTAAACAGAATACAGCTATTAATAGAGTTACTATAATTGTTAATTATTAACAAATGCAAAGTAACAACTTTAAAGACTATATAGAGTTATAGACTATACTGAAGGAATTGAGTGATATTGATAAATTTACATAAGTAGGTACATAATTGATAAAAACTTTACTTTGTAAGTATTAAATAAATTTGTAATAAAAATAATAGTTGTATTTTTATTTTAATATATAGTACATGTTAATATTTACAATATTGATATTTAAAACATCAGGATGAAACACTAATAAAGAAATTAACATTATTCATAAGAGCTTGTAGCACCTCCATCGTGGGTATCGCAGACCCCAGACACAATAAATTTTCAATTGTTATGCGGCAGCCAGCTGCCGCTTGGGGATTGATAGGTTTTAAGCAGTATTCTGATTTTAATAAACCTTTTTAACATTGGTTATAATATATTTCTGTTATTATTAAATAATACAAGACTAAATCTTTTATTTACTGTTGCACATTTCATTATATTGGAGATTATGCATAAAATAATTAGTCATAAAGAAAATGTTTTACTTACTACTTAAAAATAAACCTTATTTCTGATGTATGTTTAAAAGTACTTATTCCATTTAATTCTACTTACATGAAGATAAATAACAATAACTTAATAGTAAACTACATGCAAATGAAACAAGTAACACTGTTTTACTGCTTTATTTTTCACTTCATAAAGATCACAACCTCTGCAAGTTCTTTGCGGTCTGCCACTCACTAAAAGCTGGTTCTCACTTTTTCAAAGAAACTGTAACATCCTGCAATGGCTTAAGTGTGGTCCTAAACTTGTTGAAGCACTTGGAAGTCGTCGTACTGGCAGGCGACGTGATAGTTGTTGCAGATGTTTCGCAACAACACAGCACATGTGTTAATTGTTGTTTTTCTTGTCAATGTGTTTAACTCGTCACAAACAGCTCCTTATTCAACCCTTGTAATGGGTTTTAAACTCAGAGTCAGACAGTTCCAGTGCCTGGGCTCGGTCGAGATTGCGAGGTCTTATTTAGCTGTATTTCTGGCTACATCTCTTGTTTCTCCTTCAAGAATGGCTTCTAATATGAGCACTGTATGCGCCAATGTTATAAAAATACGTTTTACAGTTTAAATATTGACGCAAAACACAACTAACCTCTCAGCGATAAACAAGCAATCGGTAAAAAATCACCTTTGTTGTGATCGCTATTTGACAGTTCAAATTGCTCGCCGATCGCGATCGCATTGCTGTCAAAAGCCTTACGTGATACGAAATAAATTGCAAAAGTATGGAGATTTAGCGATTGTAATGCAATTATAGTTCCTTGATTGTTCGGCAGAGGGAGTATTGTCGCTCGATTGCAATCGTATTGTTTTTGCTGATACATAATACGAAATTGCGATTTTTGCGCAATTTTTGCACAATTTTTGCCATCGTTTTGCTTTCGCGAGATACGTGATAGCCCTGCGGTATTCGCCAAACTGCGACCCAGCAACAGTTAGTAGTTACCAAGTACAAGACTTAAAATTCAGTTAAACTTCCCTAAGACTAACTTAAAGAAACTGTAAAAGTTACCTTACGACGAATTTACTAATCTTTGAAGTGTCCATACTTAATATTATAATTGCGAAAGTGACTCTGTCTGTTACCTCTTACACACAAACCGCTGAACTGATTTTGCTGAAATGTTGCATGAAGATACTTTTAATCCTGGTTTTTTTTTCTGGAAAAGTTTTTATTTCGGAAAAATGTACGGTTCTCGCGCGATAAACTAATTTTGACGCAACGGAGTTGCGGGCGACATCTAGTTAGAACAAACAAATAAAACCTGGAATTTCATCTTTTATTTAATCCGTTAACAAAAACAAAAGTCGGGGTTCAAATTGGTTTATGCGTTATGGTTTTTGGTGAGAAAAGTTTATTTTCCTTGAATTTTAAAATTTCTCAAAGTTTTAGAAATCTTGTTACAACAAATTACGTTTTTAATTTGTAATGAATAATAATTATTATAATTAGTTCCTTAACACTATCGAAAACATATTTTTTTCATAATCATTTAGTTCGGATTGATTTATAAAAAAATTAATGTAGGTATGTAGGTACATCATTAATTTTTTTTCAAAGACAAAATTAAGCTCGCAAAGTATACTTTAATTTTTTTGCAAACTTATGCTGTTCCGGTTTTACCTGCAAATTCTTTTTATACACAACATTTTCATTCGACTTATGAATATTATATTCAAAAACGCGAATACTAAAAAAGCCTACATGCCAGTTTCCTTCGTACACGAATAAGGAAGGAAATACTTTTCAAGATCAAAACAACAATTCTTACATCCCGTCATTTCTTCTTTTTAAAGTCAATTTTCCTCTAAGTTATAGGGTTGATGTGTGATTTTTAAAAAGTTGAAAATGTGGAAAAGTTGGTTAGGAAAATAATCAAATAACAACCTAAGATGCTTAAGGCTGGCCGCAAACGCATGTTTTTCGTATTCGATTTCCGAATTCGGAATTCCGTGAGACTAGCGCAAACTTTCGTTTATTTCACGCGCGTCGCCTTGTACCTGAAACGTATGTGGGGAATTTCTTCAGTACGGGGAAAAACGAACGTGCGCGGCAGTTAAGGTATTTTCTACTGATTCCATGCAATTGTATTTTCGAATACGAAAAACAAATTCGGAAATCGCATGCGGAAAACGTATGTTTGCGGCCGGCCTAGTTGTACGACGACTACGAGTCAGTTCACACGGAAATGAAATAAGGCGTGACTTGGCTAATAGTCTTAGATACAATTGCAATCAAAACTATACAGAATTGTAATGTAAAATAGCGTGACGTTTCATGAAATGTTTTCGTATTGCTAGCATTGCCATATCGCGACTCGTCTTGTTTTGGTGTGTCTGACCTTAATTATACAAAGGTATAAGGAGCAAAAGCAGAAAGATTTTTTTAATATTTTATCTCCGCAAGTACTGACAACTAGAACAATTTTAGTTTACTCAGTAAGAGTGTAGCACCATGAGGACTTTTCGCGACAAACTGTAGTATCTATGGACAGTATATCTATCAGCAATAAAATAGGTAAATATTCCGTATCGCGCCACCAGCGATTTTGAGGCCGTTTTTTTTTTACAGTCGCGTTATAATCTGTAAACATCAGAACTAGTATTGTTATGATGGCGCATGGCGCATGACTATTTTTCGAAAATTTAAGATAATTTTATCTTATAATACGTACCTATATTATTTGTTTTAAATGGTAATAATGTAAATATTGTAAACAACAAATATTCGTATGATAAAATGAGAAAAGTCGGCAAACATCGTTTGTCAAATGACAGAAAAATGATCAAAAACATCAGTCTTTTTCAACTACTTAGCCACAGATACCAAAGCGGGGGGGCTCGGGGGGCGCAGCCCCCCGCCAAAACAAAAACAAACACAATCCAGAAAGTCCAAAAGTAGGTTAGGTTAGGTTGGAACGTAGACCACAACACCCAGAAATAGGAGCCCCGCGTAGCGGGGCTCCGTCGACTTTCTTTTGCCAGAAATAGTCATGCGCCATCATAACAATTAAGTATACTAGTTCTGATGTTTACAGATTATAACGCGACTGTAAAAAAAAAAACGGCCTCAAAATCGCTGGTGGCGCGATACGGAATTTTTACCATAAAATATTTAATACATCTTAAAGGCACCTATAACCTGTTTGTAAATTATAATAAGGGTATGACTTCCTTTGACATTTAAGTCGGGTATACAAGAGCTAAGTTGTTCGAGGAATATTTACACATATCCCTAAGGGCGGATTCGACCAAACTGGAGTAAAATTTTACCCGCGTATAACTGTTTCCTAATCTAAAAGTAAGCTAGTTTTGTGATTTACAAACTTCTAATCCATGAGAAAAGTAATTACACGGTAGTAAATATTCACACGGGCGATTTTGATGTAGTAAATATCAAACTGAGAGTAGTTGCACAACAGGGTGTCATGGTTGGTGTCATTGTGAACTGTAATTATTGACATAGATAGATACATAGATTGTGCGGCCCGTGACAAAGTGCTTATTTAAATGGTCAATTACTATGCTAATAATAATAGCTCCCACACCGGTTTCGGTGACGGTGGCCGGTTTCAATGAAACCAAGCCACCTACGCGGAGGAGTAATTTTATAGTGCCCAAGTGTGTGCGCAGTACACAATAGCACTCTCTATTCCTTTACTCTCATAACCCAGTGGGACGGAAGACTGACACGACTGGCGAGAGATCAGGCGCAAGACCGACTTTTTACATGCCCATCCGACGCATGGATCATATTCTTACTTGTCAGACAATCAGGTGATCAGCCTGCATTGTCCTCCCTGCACAGGCTCTGTGGCCTGGTGCTGCCATATTGTGTGGCCCTTGGCCAGTAAAGTGTAAACCGCTATCCTAGAGTATAATTCAGAGGTCGGCAACTAATTTTTAATGGGGCTCGAATTTTTACGACGTCAAAAAAAACACTTGTCCTATGTAGCTTAAAAAATATTATTTTAATTAATAAAGGTATACGTATACCTTATCTATGTATTAATTTTAGATACTTGGTATAAAATACATAACAATATTTCGCGGTTCGAGATTCGAACTTTCGCGGTCAGCATACAGATCGCGGTTCGCCTGTTGCCTACCGCTGGTATAATTATTATTCTCATGATAGTTACACTATCATTCAACTTCAGGTTTGGTCGAATCGGGCCTTAGTAGAGGTCGTATTATAGTACTAATGTTTTGTTTATTCTAATTTCATAATTTTACTATTTAGCATTAAGGTAAGACGGTCAGACAGACATCGAAGTCTTAGTAATAGGGTCCCGTTTTTACCCGTTGAGTACAGAACCCTAAAACTATATTACAGACGAATCAATAAACTGAAAATTAAATATTATTTATTATATTAACCGACTAATGGTATTAAGCGATTACGCAGCTAAAAGGCAAAGCGTCCCAAACGCAGAAGGGATATTTTTCAAAGGATCGTTTTTGCGTACCGCGTTTTATTTATAGGATCATAAAATTAATCCTGCACATTCCTACTACTGGTGATGCTCAAACAGATTCGAAAACTTTTTACCTTTTATCGCTTTATGTGAGGGTTCGATTTCTGTGATTCCTACACAAATACTTAGAGGGTAACAGCTACTCATAATCGTCTGGCGAATATTTCTTGGAATAATATTATTTTTAATCCTTTGACGGTTAATCTATTGTGAAGACCGAATTTTTCCTATGTCTTTCTTATCCATACTAATATTATGAATGTGAAAGTGTGTCTGTCTGGTTATTTGTTACTTCTTCACGCCCAACTGAACTGATTGTGCTAAAATTTAGTATGGATATACTTTGCGTCTCGGCAAAAGACAAAGGATAATATGTGGGGCTTAGGTTTGTCAAAATCTTAATGTAATAAAAATTAAGTAATTATTAATCTAGTCTCTGATCTCTGAAAACATAGTCGGAGCGGCGGCATTTAGAGTATTCTTAGCCAGTATGTAAACCGCGTATACTTAACTCTTCCATTCTTATGTGATAATAATTATGTCGCACAAAATTAAGTGTCAAAGTTACTTGTCGGCCCGGAATAATTAATTTATTACTAACTTCACCTCAGAATGTAGTAAACACAAATTAGAATAGAATAACATACCTATGGGACACATACATATAAATATGATGATGTAATCTAGAGGTTAGTATCCGTAGCAGCGATACAAATTCAACAAAGAACTAAAATATAGTAAATAATATTTTATCGATGTAAGTGTACAAAAAGTATATCTAAAGTAGTAAATCTAAAGGCACCTGTGTATTTTTTTTATTAAATAAGGGGGCAAACAACCAAACTAAACGGGTCACCTGATGGTAAGCAACTACCGTCGCCCATGGACACTCGCAACATCAGAAGAGCTGCAGGTGCGTTGCCGGCCTTTTAAGAGGGAATACGCTCTTTTCTTGAAGGTTTGCAGGTCGTATAGGTCCGGAAATACTGCTGTATAGAGGTCAATAGATATATAGCTGTTACCTGGTTGAATCTGCTATTTGATTGAATAACTAGCGAATTCATTGAATGAAACCATTTAATTTTGCATTCACAGACTTGACGAGTTGGCCTTTAGACGTTGAACTATGTTAAACGTTTGTAACGACTTGACGAGTTGGTCACTCAATTAAATGGTTTCATTCAATGAATTCGCTAGTCATTTCAATGTAATAGTAGATTCAACTAGATGACTGCGACATATAATATTATGTTGGATAGATTATTACGTATATGCTATACAACGTCTTGCATGGGCAAGTTACAGTTTTTAACTTTTAATAATATATTGATGCATTTTCAAAATTATACTAACATAGTTAATAACCAACAATCTATTTGCTTAAATAAATCACCGGAATACTTCAAAAACCCAATCATAACGAATGGTTTTTATTTAATGACCTACTTAATGACCCTTACAAATTTTTGATAATTTGACAAAAAGCGTTATTAAGCGTTGCGTTTATGTGGTATTACATCAATCATACTTGACCAATTTACAGCCAATTTACAGGGTGTAACATCAAAATTAAGTGATAATATGTTTTATTTTAGGGTATGTGTCCCTTATATTTTAGACTACGTAGAGTACTTTTAGCAGCATTGAAAGAGCAGATTTTATTTTATTCAATCAGTCAAATATAATTATATAGTAAAATAAGGCTTTTGTATTTTATAGCAATAGCGCTGACCATAATTTGACTCAGCGCTATTTAACGATAACACAAAAGTTGCTGATAAAATGGACGAAAAATAACCGATATTTCAGTGGTTCTGTTCAAAAGTTACAGTTTAAACTATAATTTCTCCCATTTATTTACTACTAGCTGTTGCCCGCGACTTCGTCCGCGTGGACTTCAGTTTATAGCGCGCGATGTCAACAAAATTGGTGTCAAAAGCTTTTATAAAAAAAACCCTGGTATCCCTTAAATCAAATCAGCTGTGCAGTGTGCACATAATATTTCAATTTTTTTTTAATAAAACTTTATATTTTATGCCAAATTTTTAAGCTTATTTAGCCCCCCAATCACACAACTTTACCCATAAACTATTTATCATTGATAGGTTTAAGGTTACGTCACTGCATAGATAAAGTACTGAGTTATGAAATAACGTAAAATAGAAATAACAATCGAAAAAAATCGAATCTTAGTTGTAAGATGACACCACCGCTTATAGAAAGACTTTTGGCCAAGCGTTAGCGCGATGTAGGAGACGCACGGCGCCATCTATTATAATTTTTGTAGAACTAACTTAATTTGAACAAATTTACGCATTTTCACCCGCTTACAACGCTTTTTCCCAGTAAAAAAGTAGCCTATGTCTTTTCTCAGGCTTTAGACTATCTGTATACAAAATTTCATTACAATCGGTTCGGTAGTTTTGGCGTGAAAGCGAGACATACAGACAGAGATACTTTCGCATTTATAATATTATAGTATAGATTTTATCATTTTCATACTTACGTGAATATTAACGCTCTTGCTAATAAAATATCAACACTTTTTAAATGTAATTTTAGTTATACAAAGACAAGGCACTATTGTGAACACAGTACTGATAATAATAATTGAACTTTTTGCTGCTAAAAGATGGGTCTGCGCGAGAGCCTTTCGCTGGTTTCTCTTTGCGGACCAAAGTTGTACCCGTCGCGGCTTATATTTGTTGAACTTTCAATTTTTTAATAGCTGGTTAACTATAATATGGAAAAATCCCATTTAATTTTCAAACATTGCTCAATAAAATACTCTTTTTTGCAGTCGGTACAGTTAAGTGTGATAAATCAGGCAAAATATTTGTCAGGGGTTCGTTCATTAGCCCTGTGTGTATTTGCCAGGGCGTCACACCGGGGGCACCTTTATTGCCGGCCCTTCACTCTATTCTGTATTAAAACAAAATAAATTAATGACTTTGCCCGCGTGAAATACTAGTGTATTAGCGTTTGGACTCCTTGAGGATCAATTAAAAATACGTGGGGAACTCGGGGACTGCCGCGGTAAAGCAATTGCATACCAATTTTTATCAACTCATGCAATTATAATTAGCATACGTCTAGTCGCACGCACACAAACACCATACCGAAGTCTGGCAACGCCTCACCGCCGTGCCGGTTGGAGTGGGGGCTGTTAGGCCCGCCATAAAAGCTGTGCAATAGCTTAAAAACCTTTCTTAGAGCTGGTACACATTTCGGGAGTTTTGAAGCGCGTGTAACGCGCGCTTGGATGTGTACGCTTCAACAGAATCCGTTCTTCTGGTTCTCGAAACGCGCGTTAGCAAAGCGCGCTTCAAAACGCCCAATGTGTACCGGGCCTTAGTGGAAGGTTACATCGTTATGCTAAGTACTCACATACGGTTTTGCTCGATAGTTTTACTCCGAATCGAAGGAAATGACATATTTGACATTTATTTATTTATTTATTAAACATTCTTACAACTATCATTACAGACTACTATCCAATTCGATAGCGTAGTAAATAGATGTGAACTCACTCAAAGGACATATGAATAAGTCCAACTTGTTGTTGACTTTGTTAAGTATTCGGATTGCTTCTACAATGGGCGCGTATTTTAATAAGTTCGTTCTAGAGTGCGGCGTCGCGAAAAGCTCGGGAGACCGCCTCCGCCACACATACCTATCAGGGACGTTCAGTGCCAGCCATTGCAGTAAACCCGGATAAATTAATTTGCCACGCAACACTTTAAACATAAAGCACGCCAAACTCAAGTCCCTCCTGGTCTCCAACTTGTTGTATCCCACCATGCCTAACACAAACAGCGTCGGATACATCAGCGGGTAGAAAGGATACACTCCATACAATTATAAGTACAGAAAACGCAAATACTTATTTTGAATACGTTCCAGCATGAGCTTGTACTTGCTCTCGTGTGGGGCCCACACAGCCGCGTTGAACTCCAGCTGACTTCTCACGAACGCATCGTATAACGCTGTAATCGCCCTAACATTCCAAAACGTCGCGGACCTTCGTAGTACGAAGCCTAAGCGTCGGTATGCCTTCTTACAGACGTTAGAAACGTGATCCCAGAAGTACAGCTTGTCATCTACCCGGACGCCGAGATCCCGCACAGACTTTTCCCTTGACAAAGTAATATCATTTACCTTGTAGTCGTGAATCAGGGGAGTCATCACTCGGCTAAACGAAATGACCGAACATTTGGAGACATTAAATTCCAGCTTATTTTGCCGACTCCACTCGACTACCTTCGCCAGGTCCTGCTGGAGGCGCTCACAATCGCTGAGGCCTCTGATCGCCAGTAACAACTTGAGATCATCCGCGAATAGTAGGCATATTATATACCTAATTATCTCCGGTAAGTCATTAATCATTATGAGAAATTTTAATGGCCCCAAATTACTATTTTGACTCACGTCAGATTCTGTAGCATATGGTGCTGATCGACAGCCCGCAAATTCTACGTACTGCGTCCTGTCTCTCAAATAATTTACAAAAAATAGCAGTAGCTTAGGAGTAAAACCTATTTTAGCCATTTTTGTCAGCAGAATGTCATGATCGACAACATCGAATGCTATTCGGTAATCCAAATAAATCGCGACTACCTGCAACCCTTTATCTACATGGGGTGTAATGTACCCCATCGCTTCTAACAAATTACTACTAGTACTCCTGTTTGGACGAAAACCGTGTTGGCAATCCGTCAGCGACGATTCAATTTGCGCTTGAATCCCCCTTTAGATGGCGGCTTCAAATACCTTTGCTGGCGTCGAAAGGATCGCAACCGGCCTATAAGACTCGACTCTGGTTTCGTCTCCTCCTTTATGTATAGGTACAACGCGGGACATTTTCCACCTATCCGGAAAGTACGAACTACCTAAACATAAATTAAATATATGCGTCATCGGCTTCGCTAACACCGTCCGGCAGTCTTATATAAGTCACATATTTAATTCCATCGAGGCCGGCTCGAAGCGAGCCTTCGACCTGTCAGTTTTGCGGTCCACACGGTGGTTATTGCTCGATTTGGAGTAAAACTATCGAGCAAAACCGTATGTGAGTACTTAGCATAAGAGGAACACGCGTGCGAAATTTCAAGGTTAATGTGTCAGAATGTAAGATCTTTCATTAGCTCTACCGACACTTGTAGCGCGTGCTCAAAACCTTAACGAGTCCTGCTGCTTCATTTTCTGTGAAACCTGTTGTTTTCTTCACTTGTTGCTACTGTAAGAATTATAGTCTCTACTCTCTAGTAAGACAATGATGATTATTGATTATTGTGTAAATTCCACATAACATCAAATATTAGGTGCATGATCTGAAAGTTTCCTGCAGTTTTACCTTCCAGCAGTTAGCTAGTACAGTTCTACAGTAGTTTTATAGTAATTGTTATGTCTAGTTGAGTCGTTTACGTTTAGTTATGGAGAATGTTGTAAGAAGTTGAACTTGCTTTTAGTAATTTTAATAAAATAACAAGAATGAGGTTATATTATTTGAACCCAGGAATTAAAAAACAATATTTTAACGATAAGTGAAATTGTTAAAATAAGATTCTAAAATGATAAATCAATAAAACTTGAAATATACACATCACAGGGTGTATCAAAACAAAGTGTAATACTTAAGGGCGTGTAAAAAGAAGAGAGTTTTTGTGATTTGCATAAGTAAGCGCCCCGGCGGCGTCATGAATATGCCATTTTTTATTATTTTAATAAAAAAAAATCTTTCAGGACTGCGACTTTCACAGTGAACTCTATACTGGGACTCTTACACACCCTAAAGTATTGTCACTTTGTTTTGTTACACCCTCCTATATAATGATCGTTTTGTGAGAAATCTTAGTTGATTTTATTTCAGCTAAATTACTAATAATAACTCCCACACCGGGTCGGTGACGGTGGCCGGTTTCAGAAACCTGGCCATTTAGCCGAAACTTTTTCATTTTCGCTTCGTTATAGAATCGCCAATCAAAATGTATGGAATTGACATTAGACGAGTCGAACGTCAACGTCATATTAACAAACGCTTATGTCAATTCCATACATTGTCATCGGCGATTCTATAACGAAGCGAAAACGAAAAGATTTTGGCTCACCCCCCAGGCCAGTTACGCGGGAGTAATTTTATAGGGCCCAAGTGTGTGCGCAGTACTCAAGAGCACTCTCTATTCTTTTTACTGTCATAACCCAGTGGGACCGAAGGCCGACACGATTGGCGAATGGCGAGCGATCAGGCGCAGGACCACGACTTCTTTTATTATGCCCGTTATATAAATATTTTTCATTCATTCATTCATTCATTCATTCATTATGGAATTGACATAAGCGTTCGTTAAATGACGTTGACTCGTCTTATGTCAATTCCATACAGGTACCGAGCAGATATGCCAAGGTTGCCACGAAACGGGAAATAAAATAAAAATAAAATATTGTGCTTGTGATGCAAATGTTATCATTTAATCTGTTTAATCAGCGTGTTATATTTACATATTTATTTATTTTAAAAACTTTATGCACATATAGGTACAAAGGTGGACTTAATGCCGTAAGGCATTATCTACCAGTCAACCTTTGGGCGATACAAGGACAAAGTTGTATAGGTGCCAGTCGAGTTGAAAGAGGAAAAGACAGAAAAAAATAATAAGTATATATTATACTTATAAAATATATATTATATAGTTTTATACTATACTTATAATATACATATTATCACACATAAAATTATATATAAATAAAACCGATAACCATACGTAATATATTATTATATAATAACTATATTATAATAATATATAGTTGATCAATGATGATGCTAAAAATATTATAAATATTAATTTATGCCATAAATTATGAAAACTAAGAGTCTGCCAACTGTTTCAAGCAAAACTCACGTACCCTGCGCTTAAAAGTATCTCCGGTTTTTGAGATCCTGATTTCCGGAGGAAGAGCGTTCCAGAGGAGAATAGCCTGGATATTAAAAGAAGAATGGACGGAACTTGACTTGTAAGAAGGGCAACTTAAAAGCTGATTTGAAGTGGATCGGAGGTTTTTATCGTGCATGCTGCAACGGTATTGAAAGTGAGGGGCGAGATATTCGGGAGTATGGGGATGATGTAGCAGTGAATATAGCACACACAGTGCCTGCACAGAGCGGCGCTGACGTACTGGTACCAGTGTAGCTTGGAGCGATACGATGAAACATAGTCGTATTTTCGAAGGTTGAATATGAATCGGAGGCAATTATTAAACAATCGGTCGAGTTTATAGAGTTTGTCGGCATTAAGATCTAAACAGCACAGGTCACCATAGTTAATTATAGGAAAGATAAGGGAATGGACCAGCAAGGTCTTGACCGGAGTGGAAAGGAAATTTTTGAGCCGGTAGATGAATCGTACATATTATGTCGTACTGCCAGATTGCCGTGAAATTTTTAGATGATTTTAGTTCTCTATTTAAAAAATTAATTAATCTTACCCATCAAGCCCCATAAGCTCACCGGTGAGCGAGACACAATAGAATAACATCTATTGTTATTCTATTGTGTCTCGCTCACCGGATCATCCTTGGATCTATCCAAGGATCCACGAATCACGATCGAAGGATTAAAATAATGAAGACGCATTCGAAATTTCGAATATATAAAATATCCAATAATTAATCACACGTCAGGTGTAACAGAAGCACTTCAAAACTTATTATGTGCGCGGTAAGGGCGCGGTATGTTACACTTGAAATGTGTACCTGGGTAAATAGGTACTAATTAGTATGTAACAGGGTATTTGACAGATTTTTAATTTATTCTATATTGTTTCTCTCCTTTACACTACTTACAACGTAAACAATAAAACAGAGATGCAAATACATGCCGATAAGGCCAACACAATATTAGTGTAAACTGTGAGCCGATATTTATGAAAATTTAAATCCTTTTTGTTTTTTGAATCAGATTTACATATGTACACTGAACATTTATTATAATATCCCATTGTTTATAAGATAAGTTATCGTTTTACAACACAAAATTCGTAGACAACGCGCCAACGTCACCCCTGTGGGCGCAGGTACGCAAACTCCGCGAGTTTGTGTACGCGGGCCCGCGCCGCCCGCTTCCCCGCGGGTACCCCTCCGTTGCTCTGCGCAAGTACATTCGTTTCACTACTGTAGGGATATGTCATATTGCTATATATGTCATATTGCTATACTGTGGTTTAGAGGAGGTCACAAATAGCTTAAATTCGAAAACTCGACAAGCCACAACGTGTGCGTTAGCCGCCATATTGGTTTGAAGGTCCAATCTTTTTTTAGCTATATCTCCTTTATTTTATATTTTTTTACGAAAATGATAAGAACTAAATTTGTTGTGAATTTAATTTTCTACATTTTGAGTTCTTACAATTTTCATTGTAAAATCAATATTTACGGAGATAAATGCAAAAAACAAGCCAAAGTATAATTTCGCTTGTATGTCAATTATTTTTGAACGAGCTTTTGCCCGCGGCTTCGCTCGCGTTAAGAAGTATTATTATGTACAAACTTTCATCCCCTATTTGAACCCCTTGGGGTTGGAATTTATCAAAATCCTTCTTAGCGGATGCCTACGTTATAACATCTACCTGCATGTCAAATTTCAGCCCGATCCGTCCAGTGGTTTGGGCTGTGCGTTGATAGATCACTATGTCAATCAGTCAGTCACCTTTGAGTTTTATATATACAGATTAAGTGAAAATAATTGTAGAAACAAAGCTGTAGGTGATAGATCATTAAATTTCCTACAAATTTAATCCTCATGAATTTTTTTAGAAATCAATATTTAAGGTCCTACACCTATGGTAAATGTACCGGGACCCGAGCGATTGGATAAAACTGAATATTTCTGATCATGAATTAGACCTTTTAACAATTACGGCACAACCTACACCTGAATAATTATTTAAAAATGGCCAAGTGCGAGTCGGATTCGCTCATGACGGTTCCGTACCATTATAAGGCAAAGATGACAAAAATTTGTGCTTTATGTACGGGAGCCCCCCCCCCCCCCCTAAATATTTATTTTATTTTAATTTTATTATTAATTATTAAAGTACAAATACAATCAAATATTTTATGCATATTTTAATTGTCTTAGTGCTGCTATTTTTGATAAAAAGCAAAAAAGGCGACTAAAATCATGTTTGTTATATGGGAGCCCCATGAAATATTAAATATAATATGTTTTTTAGTATTTGTTGTTATAGAGGGAAACAAAATACATAATATCTGAAAAATTCAAGTCTCTACCTATCACCGTTCTTGAAGCCTGGAGACAGACAGACGGACAGACAGCAAATTCTTAATTTTAATTGTGGTTAATGTAAAGAGCTACAAGTTTATTTCTGGTTTTTTTTCTGTATTTGACAATAATCGCGATACAGGTCGAACAGGTCGAAATTATACTTTGACTTGTTGTTTGCAGTTATTTCCTTAAATATTGATTTTACAATAAAAATTATTAGGACTAAAGTTGTAGAAAATCAAATTTTCGACAAATTTGATCCTTATCATTTTCTTGAAAAAATAAAAAATAAAGGAGATATGTGGGAGATATAGCTAAAAAAAGATTGGACCTTCAAACCAATATAGCGGCTAACGCACACGTCGTGGCTGGTCGAGTTTTCGAATTTAAGCTATTTGTGACCTCTTCTAAACACTGGTGCAAAGAAAATTCTGACTATAATTAATTTAAAAAAAAAATCTAACCCTACTGGGGTAAAAATGTAAGGTTTCTATAGTTTGCAGGCAACGTCGATCCAGTACTGTTAGGTACTGTACTTTATAATGAAGCATAGCATTTAGTCCTAAAAGTTATATAGGACTACAATAGTAAACCTGGTGCCGTGTTCCGATCATATAATAAATACATATTACTTATATAGGTATGGGTTGTTTTTTACACGTCTTGTGCATCGGGAGGTTAAGTGGGTACTTGCCGCTATTGTTACCTATGACGAGACAGTAGACACCCTATAGAATACCATTCAATATCATCTTTGAGAAATATTCTGATGTTTTTATCAATAAAATATGAAATAATTCTCATAAAAAGGTTATACCAATCAGAGATAATTTTTATTCAGAAAAATTAAATTAAGAAATAAGTTAAAAAACCGATACGAAAATTTAACAATCAAGAATCAGAATGAGTGATCGGAACTGTACAACCTTTTATTAAAAAGATTATAAACCCCAAATTTTATCAGCACAAATGCTGATGATGATGAACTATTGCTAAGAACACTCTAGATCATGTCGATTATGTAACTTTGACTACATAAAATTAACCATAATTATGACAGACACATAATATCCCCTCACCAGTGGCGAATCCCGCTAGGGGGCGCACTTCAAAATTTCGATACTGTGCGCAATCCCTTTCCGGGGCGATGGGTACCCTCACATGTTTAATGTGCAAACACAGCGATAAAACTTCTTTTGTCTTTGTCTATCCTATTAAAACGCGTCTAAGTAGAACAAGACAGCTAGCAAGCGTCATTTGAGTTCTCGGTAGACAAGGACGGAATGCGAAATCTCACTTCAAAAAACGGCCGCGACGAGTAAGGACAGCGCAGTTTAAAAGAGTTTTAAAAAGTTATAAAACAGAGTTATTTGCTGAGAAGAACTGGGAAGTGCATATTATGTAAGTAATCTTTCAGTTTTTATTAGAATGAAGTGTGTGTTTAACAAATAGAAGTAAAAAAAAAGAGTTGAAACGGCAATCTAACCCGTGCATGGCCCTTACTCGCACAATGATTTTGGCTTTTAAAGCATTAAATAACATATTTATGCAGTTCATATTACTTTACTGCAATGATAATTTAACGTAGTTTCGTTTAACTAAACTCTAACACTAATAAAACGTTCTTTAATTTCTAAATAATGACGAAAACTAGTACCGTCCGATTAGAGCCCCGAATAGGGTTTTGTCACAGACAGGTGACATCCCGTATCGGGGGGCCTCACAGACGCCTCCTCTGAGTTTTAATGGCCGCTAGTAGAATGTTCGCATAACATGGAATAGCCGAATCATTTTGTTGTTGGAGTTCACTGTGAAAGTAGAAGCGCTGAAAGATCAAAATTTTTTTTCACTTTTGGATGGGGAAACTTGTGATGCTCATTCCCTTGCCCATACAAAAGTGAAAAAGAATTTCGTCTTTCAGCGCTGCTACTTTCACAGTGAACTCTCTACAAGGAACATGTACACACCCTAAAGTATTATCACTAATTATTTTTGTTACACACTGTATAGGAAATATACAGGATTATTTTTTCACCAGTACAATAAATCGACATACGTTAAAGTAGAAGCCCCGGACTTATCCGCTAAACTACTAAAAAACGTGGATTGCATTACGCTTATAAGTAGTACGCAAAACGCACGAATTGCTAACATCAGCTGTATAGTGCATTGGTCAAACGCTTGCACAATGCATCCAAGTACTGGATGAAAAAGGTCTTATCCATACTAATCTTACACTCATTTATGAAAATTTTAGCATTTTTGCAAGTTTTCTTTTCATGTTTCTACTCAGTTTTCCTTTAATTCATGTAATTTGGAGGATTTTATTTTGTAGTTTGTTAATTACTTATAATTATAAGAAAATCAAACTTCTGTGGATAAAAGTTAGTACTTATTTTGTAAATTGCATTAGTATCAAAGTAGGTTTTTTCATGAACAAAACAGATATCTTTTTGTGTAACTCCTACATATTATTTACTGAACCTACAATATTGATACTCTTGTACCACCCAGATTATAACCTTAATTTATTGTTTATGTAGTATTGTAACGCCTAGAGTATGAAATTACTTTAAGATATCATGTAATACACAGCCTACTTGAAGCTGTTTGAAAGGCAGCCTCCATTTTTGTTCTGTACTTAAATCTTTGATTTTATAAAATATTTGTACTCGTATGAGAGTCATGACTTGAGTGATATTATTTTGTAAGTAGTACTATAAGGTTATAAATAAATACTCTTGGCTCGCTACATAGTGGTTTATTATTAAAATATGACTCAAAATCTACTGAACATTTTGGTACCCAGTAATTATACCAGCTGTATAACATTATTGCCGTCAAATATAACATAAAAGTACTATTTTCTAGGTAGAAAATTTAATTAAAAAATGATTTAGATCCTTTTATGGGCTCCTGCAAGACCAAGGAACAAGAAATTGCAGTTTTAGTGTATGCTGGTCGTGTAGGTACCTCGGACTGTGCGGAACCCCCCCCAGGGAGCCACAGATGTGCCAAAATCTTCCATTTTGCATGCCACTGGTGAGGGGATATCATAATATTACTACGCGAACGAAAAACTTTGTATCCCTTTTGACGAAAAATGGGGAAACGTAGGTGAATGAAATTTTGCACAGTTACAGTTTATAATTTATATGGTAAAGGAGTGCATCGAACTAATATTATTTTGAAATTATGCGTTTATCATACATTTTTTTAACAAACAAAACATTACACACACACATGAGAAATGACAGATTTTTGAGTGACAAGCCTACACATAAGTGTTACACTCTTTTATTTATGGTTGAAGTCTGTTGACAACAAGGTGACAAATTGAAAATGGATTATAGTTTTTATAATGAGATACTATTAGACAATGCTTACACGGCCAGTCTGAGATCAGCTAAGTCCCAGAGACAATAATTATAGTCAATATAATTTTTTACAAAATATAGGTATAGTGCGTCAAGTCTAGGTCTAGTCTAGGAGGCGAAACTTTTTTTTTAAGCAATAGCAACACTCTTTTGACATTTGTCCCTTTGTTGTATCAATACTCTATGACATAAAATTTACAAAACAAAGATTTTCAATTTGCTTAAATTTAGTTTTACAATGTGAAAACTACATGTTACTGTGATTAATATGAATAATTAAAGTGAAAGACGTATCATGAGTGCTGAAAATTTGAAGATTTTCATTGAAGAAAAATAGTAAAATGCGAAAGAATTACTGAAATTCTCGCGTCCATATTTCCGATTCCGATCGCTCAATCACCATAGTAGTAGGTAATTAAGCGTTTGTTTTATAAATTTTGTTAGTTAATTTTATTGTTTATTGCAATTTTAAGTAGCCTGAGTAAGTATTATGTAGTATAATAAAGCAATAATTTTACATAAACCCTATGTTTACGTAAACAATGAACTGTCAAAGAAATTTATCATATAACGCGCCTAACAATGATTGATACTTTGACTTAGGTGCTTTGCGTAATTATATATCTTAGATGTATATAAAATTCTCGCGTCACAGTATATGTGCTTAACTCCTTTAACACTTTGATGCAGCGTAATATAATATTACAATTATTACGTATTATGTTTACAGGTAGCAGAAAAAGCGTTTAAAGAAATAACCGAAATGACTGGTAGAATTTATGCTATCATTTTGAAAAAAAAAAAACACTGAAAATAAATACAAGAAGTGGGAATTAACCCTTTATTAGAATATTGAAGAGCTGCTTATTGAAGATGAAAGTGCCTCTTCACTGTGACACCACTGCTGTAACTACATGGACCTAGAAAGTGGCGATGATTCTGTTTCCGGCTGCATTGTACAATATTTGGATGATCATATTTTATTAAAATAACAAAACCGTGTTTTTAATTAATTTATTTTTTATAATTTCTTAAATAAGTAGTTCCTTAATAAAAAAGGAGTGAGCTTCTCTCAGCTTTCACTGGCAGTCATCAAAGTAGCTCTGCAGCTCTCAGGGAAAGGGTACTTAAATAACAGGTGTTATAAATTCATAATAGTATGTAGCACTAGTGACTAGATGTCCCGGTGAACTTCGTGTCACTTATAAACCTTCCCTGGACTTCCAGGAATATTTAAAGACTAAAATTAGCCACATCAGTTCAACCGTTTCATCGAGTTATTGCATTTTTTATATAGTCCGTCAAGAAAGTTAAAAAGTGGCAACATCGTAATGTCATCCCTTTTTTCTTAGATTGATTTGAAAGGGATGACACTACGATGTTGCCACTTTTTAATTTCTTCACTTTCTTGACAGAGACAGACTATGACATATACAAAGATTATAATACTTTACATAGATTAGATTGTTTCTTGTAATGTCGTAAATTAAACACACTATAACTACATCATAATGATTTCAAATTTTCTTAACTACATAATATATATAGGTAAATCATAATAATATTTACATGTTTTTTACACTGTACTTAATATAAAGTATCAAAATTTTTTATAGTGACTGAATACAGTGTGGCCATAAGAGGCCACACCGGAAACAAGTGGCGACTCTATTAATGTCTTGACTTTTTTGACGGGCTATAGTAGTTCTAATATCGTTGTAACTAAGGTCGAATTTCGACCATTGGGCGATCTCTAGTTATTATAATTAGTCAATAGAGTTTTAATCTTCTGTTAGATATTTTCACTAATATTACTAGGATTTCTCGAGCTGTTCCCATGTATATTATCTGTCTCGAGACGTCGAAGGCTTTCAAATCCATACTAGAAATGCATCTACGCGTCGCGTTGTGGTCTGAATTGACCCTCATTCGATATGTAATACAGCCGCGACAACGTCATATCACAAAAGTTGCGTACCGGATATCCGTATGGATACAGTTCTGCTGGCTTTATTATAGGGTTGTGTTTTATTCTGACGCGTAGGCGATAGGAAGTATTCCAAAGAAAATTAGTGGGGATTAATCGTTAGATAATGTAACTTATAGATAATAATGATAAATGTAACTTTTAGTTAAGGGTATGATTGTTTTATAGTATAAAAAATTGGATTTATTATTTATGTCCCCCTTTCAGGAAGATTTTTTTTTTATTTTTCTAAGTCAAAATTAAAGGAGGCAACCAGTCAAATCAAAGGTAATATTGTTTTGAACAATAATAATAACCAGAGATCGCCCAATGGTCGAAATTCAACCTTAGTTTCAACGACATTAGAACTACTACCTATATTTTGTAAAAAATATTGACTTGATCTCAAACCGGCTGTGTTAGCATTGTCTAATAGTATCTAAGATTCAATAAAAAAACTATATTCTATTTTCAATTTGTCACCTTGTTGTCAACAGACTTCAACCATAAATAAAAGAGTATAATTCGTATATATAGGCTTGTCACTCAAAAATCTGTCGTTTTTCCTAGTGTGTGTGTTGTAGTATGTAATGTTTTATTTAAAAAAAATGTATGATAAAAGCATAATTTCAAAATAATATTAGCTCGATGCACTCCTTCACTATATAAACTATAACTGTGTAAAATTTCATTCACCTACGTTTCCCTATTTTTCGTCAAAAGGGAAACAAAGTTTTTGGCTCACGTATTAATATATAGATTTACACCCTTACTAATAAACGCTGTATAAGCTTTGAATAATTATACAGTGTTTTGTCTTCTTCAATCCAATTAAAAATGTCACTTGTGTGACAGGAACAAAACACTGTATAACTATTCAAAGCTTATAGAACGTTTATTAGTAAGGGGGTTAGTATTTACCAAGGACATTATTGTACCTGACGCAAAATATAAAGTTCAAACAATCTTCGTAGCACGTGCTACTACGCTACGAAATGCGTAGCGTCGTAGAACAACATTAATAGTATGGCTCCTTTTGGCGGATGGCATTTCATACAGTCTCGTTCACTTAAAAATAGGAACATCTATCTTATATCTTTAAACGAGCAATTCTTGTATATAAATATATAATTGGAATCTCGGAATCGGCTCCAACGATTTTCATGAAATTTAGTATGTATAGGGGGTTTCGGGGGCGACAAATCGATCTAGCTAGGAATCATTTTTAGAAAATGTAATTTTATTCGTGTTTTATCGAATACCGAGCAAAGCTCGGTCAAATAGCTAGTGAAGAATTAACTGCTATTATAATTTTTAGTAGTTTACAAAACTTACAGTTACATATATTGCGAAATTCAAGCAGTGTGTACTAAAATTCTTACAAAATCTATTTTCAGTAATCTAAATATTACACGTGAAAATAATATAATGATTACATTCACTTACCTAAAATAGCTCACGTCAAAGTGTTTTTTTAACAAAATGCAAAACACGTGAGTGGGTTCACGTATAAGTTAAAAGTCATCCTTTGATACACTACACTTTGATA
This sequence comes from Aricia agestis, assembly GCF_905147365.1. Lineage (NCBI taxonomy): Eukaryota > Metazoa > Arthropoda > Insecta > Lepidoptera > Lycaenidae > Aricia > Aricia agestis. The sequence goes on along the minus strand of NC_056408.1, from coordinate 13,791,196 downwards.
TTTAAGAAAACCGTCAAGACGCGTACAAAAAACAATTAACACAGCGAAGCCTAATGAATCAAAGCGACGTTTGATGTTTTTTGGCTGTAAATATGTTATTTAACGTAACCTCACAGGTTGACATTTATTTTAGACTACATGTCGTCCGCAAATTTGCTCGCTCGCAACATTTATTGCTTTTGATTTTACCTTGAGACGCTTCTATTTCCGTCTTCGAGGCTCAAAGTATCAATTCATTTCGAATCCGTCTAAATAGTTCAGCACCTAAGGGCTAAGTGATAATAGGCAGACATACATAAACACTTTCGTATTCAAAGTGTTAATTTACACGTGCCCGTAGGAGGATCATGATTATGATTATAGCAAATTAAATGTTATGATAATCATAACCTCTCAGCTTGTATTGTTTGAATCAAACTTAAAAACGAAACTGTAATATAGTCGCGAGATTAGGGCCCACATTTTTCGAGTTAAAAGTCAAGTTTTAAAATCACTAGACCACAGCGGGGCTAAAATGGTCTTCTTCTTCTTCTTCTTTTTATTATGGCGGCCTCAGTAAAAAAATGGTCACATTTAGCAATTCCTCTGAATCAATTCAGCAAATTAAATGTTAAAACTGTTAAACTGACGAATGTCAAATTAGTACGAATTACTAGACATGAATTGCAAGCAGAGTGAACATTTTACAATTAAAAAAAATGAATCATATTATGATTCTCCAAAACGTCCTCATACCTGCGGGGCATTTATTTATTACAGAATCTTACATCTTATTTCAATTTTAGTTTTAATATTCCTAAAACCTCTTGTCGAATTTATCCTGACATAACGTTCTCAACTAGTAAGTTCAAATATTAGTAGCTTTAGTTAAAACAATAATAATCATAGGTAAAATAATAGATAATTTGCATGTGATAGATGAATTTATCTAAAGAATCGGAAATCCAACCAAATACTTCCCATCCATTTCCCTTAAAGTTATAACTGAAAATATAATCGTTTAATTAATGGCCGATATGAGTAGTCATTTAATTGGAAGGCTGAAACGTATAGGGACAGATCTACCGATTAATTATTCCTCTCACACAGATATAAAGTTGATAAATCGTCTCTACATGAAATCAACATCATTCATACTTTTGTAAAGGAGTTGAATAAAATTATTACGAATGTGTATTTTGTAAAGATCTTAATTGAAGTATTTTTATGTTGTTATTTCATAATTTTAATGATATTTTACTATGCAATGTTATTGTTATTTTTATAACATGTTATTTTTTAATACAGCGACAAAAAAAAACGGAGTGCATACTCCAATCTGCTCTAGGTATATTAATTAAAACAGACTCATTAATATAATTATATTTATGAGTCTGCTTTTAGTTTTACGGCCATTCTCAGGTTTGGCATTATTTGCCTAATTACCGTTACCATTTTTTTCTTCGCTAATTTGACTTAAACTCATTAAAATATGAAAGTAATGAAAGATACGAATACAAAAATAAATTTGGCGTGGTACAGTTAATTATAGTTTTTTAGATAATAACACTTAACATTTTTATGGGTACGGTAATTAGACAAATGTAAAATTTTGTGTAACGGTAATTAGAAATAATTATAATTCTATCTAAAACATCGTAAAAAAACACTGATTAATAAGTTGCACATGTATGATTGTCACAAAAGGGGTAGAATTAAAGATGTTCTATACAACCATAACCTGCCAATGGTAAGAAATAGACACTTTCAAATAAAATCTGAAAAATGAGAAAATAACAACAAATATTGTTTTAATCGGTACATATTTATTAAGATCCAGGTACGATGAACCTAAAAATAATTATATTCTAAATCTCTTTGGACAGAATAGCAACTCAAATGTAGCTCACAGCTTTTACAGCTCGAAATTTACTTATTTTTGTTTTCTCGTAATTTTACAAGTTCATCTCTATTTATGAACACTTATTTCTCGATTTTTTTCCATTTTTTCTTTTCTTTTTGTCTTTTGTAATAAGCTCTAAAGTTTAACTCATTTCTTTTTTGAGTTTTCTTCCGCCATTTTGTAGGAATTTTGCTGATAAGCAGTATTTTCTTTTATTAAGTATACCTTTCTTTCACTTTTCTCTTGATCTCTGATATAAAACTAGGTAATTTCAAATTTTTACTCGACGTTTCCAAGGAACAAGCCTTCTTTTCTCCAATTTCTTCTCTGGCCATTCCCATCCAAAAAAAAATAATGTATATAATTTTATGAATACTCAGCATACAGATATCTAAATATTATATATATCACAAAGGGACTAACTGACATAGTGATGTTTTAACGCACAGCCCAAACCACTGGACGGATTGGGCTAAAAGAATCATGGCCAAATTTGTATAGGAGCTGGATTCGACTTTTATTTTTGATGTCCCAAAATAAACTATAGTTAGATTTGGTTGTTCTTATGCTCTAAACATAATTCCGTTTGAGAATTATGTCTAAATAGCCACGATTTTTTATAATAATTAATAACGTTTACAATTATTTTGAGGTTAGACTTAAGAACTACCTTTTTCCCGACTGCGGTGTGGCCTACAAGTGTATATTCGGCGATCTCGTTTCTAATTATTTCAATTTTTCCTAGAGTATTACCCAAATAATAGAACGAATGCGAATGATCGCCGGCTGTCAGAATATAACGAAACTAAAATATATTGATCTTTTTTTTGTGGCTATTTATAGACACATTTCTAATGATTTTCGATGCCTTAAAATATTAGGGAATTTTTTAATACTAATGGCATATCGGGACGCCACCGCCCACCTGGTACGATTTGGCCATTGTTCTTTGGCATGCAAGTAGATGTTATGACGTAGGCATCCGCTAAGAAAGTTTTTTATTAATTCTACCCCCAAAGGGCTATGAAACTTTGTAAATTTAAATAATAATACTACTAATCATTTATTTCGGATCACAGCAAATCCATAGTTTTAGTAGAAAGTACAATTAAAATTTAAATTATGTTAGTTCATTACATTGCAATTCTTATAGTATAAAATTATTTATTATGAATGGTAAGGCATTGAAACTATTAATGAAACTTAATCTCTATCTCACATGCACCTTTATCCAATGCCTTATCAAACCATCAAAACTGTCAGTTAATACCCTTAAATTTTGCTCTCCTGAGAATGGCCGTTTAATAGCGAAGTTTGATTTCAAAAATGGATGGGATTTGATTTGATATAATGCATCGCGAGCGCCATGACTCTTATGGCTGGTTTACACGTATTAAGTTGATAAGTAGTTAAATAAATTTTAAGTTGTTTATTGCATGTAAACACAAAATTTAGTAGCAAGTAGCAAGTTAAAATTTAGTAAGTACTAAACTAGATGACAATTAGAATTCAGTTACTATTTATCTACTTAATACGTGTAAACCAGCCATTAGCGATGCGTTTTGTCAAATCCCGTACATGTTTGATAGAAACTAACAATTGCATCTAAGCTCTCTGATCTGCAACTATAATATCTACAGCCAACTATATCTTGAATGTTGTTGCAGGCAACAATGGCGCAGAACATGTTCGCAGTGTCCGTGCTCGCCATACTAGTTGTCTCCGTCGGCGTCGGGGCCAAACGTAAGTTTACTTTCAATATAAATACACTTTTAAGCAAGTTATAAAATATTATCATCTATTCCAAAGAAGTAACCGACCTAAGGCACCAAACAGTTGTAAGCCAAAAGGCTACGCGCATATTTTTTCCGCACGCCCAAAGTTAGAATAAGATTTCCTTACTGTATAGTCAAAGTCACAAAGTGTATAACATTGTTCCACTACGAAGACATGTCTATCCGTCCATCACTATCCAGACTGGAAAGGAGATACCTACGAATCTCTTTAATCTGTATTTGTCATTATCTGAATGACATACCCATACTTCTATTAACATCATAATACGTGGGAGAGCCATGCTATACGTGGGAGAGCCATGCTTCGGCACGAATGGGCCGGCTCAACCGGATAAATACCACGTTCTCACAGAAAACCGGCGTGAAACAGCGCTTGCGCTGTGTTTCGCCGAGTGAGTGAGTTTACCGGAGGCCCAATCCCCTAACCCCTACCCTATTCCCTTCCCTACCCTCAACTATTCCCTTCCCTTCCCTTCCCTACCCTCCTCTATTAACCTATTCCCTCTTAAAAGACCGGCAACGCACTTGCAGCTCTTCTGATGCTGCGAGTGTCCATGGGCGACGGAAGTTGCTTTCCATCAGGTGACCCGTTTGCTCGTTTAACCCTTTATTTCATTAAAAAAAAAAACTGAAAATATAACTAAAAGGTTAAGACGTTTCATTCCACCTACGTAAAAATCGTACAAAATAATCAGCAACCAATCACAAACAAATCATACCATTGTAAAGGATATTTATAACAAAAAGCACACGGCTATCCTACACATTCGAGTTGATTACACCTTTTTACTTCGGCCAAATTACTTAGCTAACACACCCGCTGCGCCCCGGGGTCCCATCTCATGCCTCGAATTTCCCTGCGAAAGCTGTCTCACTCGCGCACACATATCTCACATAAAACGTTGATCGCAAGCTTTCTCACACACATCTCACGTGCGAATAAGTCAACCTTTGATCGAAGTGTTATTTGAGGTACGAGAATCGGATGTTAACCTCAACCCGGCAGTCAAAAACACGTAGTGGGAAGTGGTCGGCCGTTGAGGATGAGGTTCATAGAAACTCGGACGGAAGTTGAAGTTGTTATACGTCTGAGTTTTTATGAAGTTCACCCTTTTGTTATTATCATAAAGATTCTATAAAAGTCAAATATGATCTACTTGTTATATACAGGCGTATAATTATGGTGGTCCAATACAAGCGACTTTGAATTTTCATCTATGATTTCCATGATCGACGTCGATGCATTTTAAAAAGACAGCTTTGCAAGCTTGGTAGTTTATGGTTTTAATTAAATTTAAAATATTAACAGTTTGATGAACAGCAGATTTTTTAAAAGTAGTGCAAAAAAGTTGCTTGTTCAAGCGTAGGTATTCATTTTTGAAAGTATTTTTTGTTCATTTTTGAAGCGGAATTAATTATCACCCAAGTATAATTTAAGTACCCTGTATAATTTGTAATGATTAAAAGTTAATAATAACATGGAAAATAAGATGATCGTGATCGCGTTATTGCCTATCCTATATAGGCAATAACGCGATCACGCTCGTCACTAATCCGTTTTGTTACGAGAAAGGCTGTTTAGTTCATTTGCCTAGCTGCTACTAGGACGAATATTATCCTGGATATTTGTCTATACTTTATGAATATGTCGCAGCCAACTGGTTTAAATGTTGGTGTGATTGAATGGCGTCGTTCAATCAAAGGGCTAGCTGTTTGATTGAATGGCTTTTTTAACCAGTCGACTGCGGTCTGCGACAAATATAAAGAGAGAATGTTTGTATGTTTACATCAAAAGTACCGTAGTTACTAGTTACAGAGTAACTGGATCGACGATGAAACGGCCCAGAGTCGCTAGCCAAGACGTTTTCTGTTTCGTTTTTTTACATTACCTACATTTTCTATATCGCTTCTTTAAAGAATCGCCTATCAAAATGTGTGGAATTGATATAACATAGACGTGGGAAAGCCTTGCTTCGGCACGAATGGGCCGGCTCGACCGGAGAAATACCACGTTCTGACAGAAAACCGACGTGAAACAGCGCTTGCGCTGTGTTTCGCCGAGTGAGTGAGTTTACCGGAGGCCCAATCCCCTACCCTATTCCCTTCCCGACCCTCCCCTATTCCCTTCCCTTCCCATCCCTATCCTCCCCTATTACCCTATACCCTACCCTAAGAGCTGCAGCAGGCCTTTTAAGAGGGACTTAAAAGGCCGGCAATGCACCTGCAGCGAGTGTCCATGGGCGACGGAGGTTGCTTTCCATCAGGTGACCCGTTTGCTCGTTTGACCACTTAATAAAAAATTAAGAAATTTAAAAAAAACCCCGCCAAACAACTTTAAAAAGTAATGAAATAATATTTAATGCCTTCAAGTTCAAATAATTCCTAACTTGTGTAAAGTAATATTTTAGTCCATAATTGTTGTCACGGTGTGTCGGGGGACCGCTAAGTAAACTACAACCTACAACCGCCAAGTCGCTGATTATCTCGATTCAGTTCGCTGTGAATTGATCCTTAAACTTGTTATGTAAAATCAAACATCTACATTAGCGGTCCCCCGACACACCTTGACAACAATTATGGACTAAAATATTACTTTACACAAGTTAGGAATTATTTGAACTTGAAGGCATTAAATATTATTTCATTACTTTTTAAAGTTGTTTTTTTTTTAATTTCTTAATTTAATTTTATTTCATACTTTTTAAACTTGTGTTGGTTATAGTGCAGAATATTAATTCCTATCAACAGAATCATATTCTCATGATTACCATTTATCAATGTCCTTTTCGATGAGGCCGTTAATATGAGCCCAAACATGAAACCTCCACTTTGGGTTCATACGATGCTGCAGCAGCAGCGTTTAAATATTTAGTGTTTATCTACTTCTTACTGGTTGTCGCAATCAAAATGAGCCCAAACACGAAACCTCTGCTCTAAGTTGGCGAGGAGTTGGATATCCTATTGATTACCAGGTGATGCTGCAACACCAGGTCAACTTTCTATTATTATGTGTATACGTATATTATATATTTACAACTAGAATGAAATATAAAACTCATCAAACGACTACAAGTTGCTAACGGCCTTTCATGAACCAGATAAACCCTGATTGTCCAGCACTGAGCAGGCTGATGATGATGAATTATAGCTAAGAACACTCTCGATCATGTCAGCTTTCAAACAAAAAAAACTAGATCAAAATCGGTCCACCCGTTTGGACGCTACGATGCCACGGACAGATACACACACAGACAAACAGACAGACAGACAGACAGATAGACAGACAGACAGACACGTCAAACTTATAACACCCCTCTTTTTTGTCGGGGGTTAAAAAAAATCATGAGTCGAATGTTGACTTTATTATATCGAATGCTTTAAATGTCAATTTCATACATTTTGATCGGCGATTCTATAAAGAAGAGATAAAGAAAACTTCTTGGGTAGGAGCTAGGATATGGAGACAAGGGAAGGATGGAAATTTTCATTGTTAGAAAATGGACGGTTCCCATCTGTGGCTCCCATGCATAACATTTTATTTACCGATCAACATGGAAAGCTTAAACTTATATTTTGAATGACGTTTGATTAACTTTTATTTGAGTATTTTAAATAAAACTTTTTTATGATAATTGTACTATACTTTTACAAAATCAAGTAGCAACTCAGTTACAAGTTACCTTGAAATTTTAAAGTGTTGTATTACCCGAATTATCTTATAACCGTCCGCGTCAGAAAAGGGTTCGAATACCGTCCTGTTACCTACAGCCCCGGACGTAACTAAACCTCCTATTAATTGTGTGATTATACCCTCCTAGTGTTAACTTCTGAAATATCATATACTTAATATATAGGACAGTCGAATAAGATAAATCTTAATATAATAAGTACGCTAACGCTAAAAGTTACTTACGTAAATTGTGCGAAAGGGGGAATGTGAAATTCGCCGGACGATTTTGATTAATAGAATTACTACAATAAGTTAATATAAGGAATATTAAGCAATGCTTAAGTACAAAAAAAAATATAAGTATTGTTTATAATATAAGCATTATTTTAAAAGAGAGGTTCCCAAACTTATTTTGTCAAATCTACTTGAGAACAAATTATGTTTTAACGCCCCCCATTGTTTCAATTTAACCCAGCAAGCCCCATAAGCTCACCGGTGAGTGAGACACAATAGAATAACAATAGATTTCCAAGAATCCACGATCGAAGGATTAAAATGCATCCAGATGAAATAAATCACCCCACAAGCCTCTACACAACGCCCCCATTTTTTTCTGGTTCCCACACCGCCCCCCTTTAGACCTTCAGCGCCCACAAGGGGGCGTTATCGCCCACTTTGGTAAAGGCTGTTTTAAAACAACATCGAACCTTCACTCACACACAAATTATACCTACGCGATTGTGAATTTAGCATAATTTGTCACTTTTTAGAACGTCGCGTAATTTTTTTTCCTCCTAAATTTCCACCACAGAAAATTTATTGTAACCAAAGTCTACGTAGGAGTAGTAGGAGTAATTAGTTGAGCCATAACCACAAGGAAATAATAATGAAAGTAAAAGGTGTAACACAATGAATCAACCCCTCTATGACTTTTGTTTGCAAGTGGCCCACGAAAAGCCTTAAGTGCAATTAATTAGTTCTTGTTTCAAACTTTTTAATTTACATTTTAAGTTGCCGTTGTCATTGGGACGTTGGAAAATATACAAGGTAAAGACGCCTTTACAAAGAATCTTTGGCACTTCGATGATAATATAAATAGTCATGGGGACGTGAAATAATTATATTATATTTATATATATTATATATCTATATATATAAAACTCAAAGGTGACTGACTTATTGACATAGTGATCTATCAACGCACAGCACAAACCACTGGACGGATCGGGCTGAAATTTGGCGTGCGGGTAAATGTTATGACGTAGGCATCCGCTAAGAAAGGATTTTGATAAATTCCAACCCCAAGGGGTTCAAATAGGGGATGAAAGTTTGTATATAATAATACTTCTTAACGCGAGCGAAGCCGCGGGCAAAAGCTCGTATAATTATATGGTCGAATTGAGAAACCTCCTCCTTATTGGAAATCGGTTTAAAAAGACTCAAGCGACATAGTTCTTTTAAGCCACTCCAAGCATCATTTTGCATGTGGCTGTGAGTGTGAAATACTATGAGAAGGTTAGTCTGAGTTAGATCTGAGTATTCAATATTTCAGACAGCTTTATACGTGAAGAGTGGTCATAAAGGTACTAGCACATTATGACGGGGTGACGCTTTTCCCGCTGGACGGGATGCATTTTCCACACATTTTTACGACTTATAGTCCATATCGAGCACTATGTCATAAAAATATGGCACTTCCGCCTGCATTATGTGCGAGTGGCTTAAAAACCTGACTTAAAAAACTTAGCATTTATTTAGTAAACCAGATGATGACAAAATTAGTTTATCGCGCGGGAACCGTACATTTTTCCGGGATAAAAAGTATCTCTATACCAAATTTCAGCAAAATTGGTTCTGCTGTTTGGGCGTAAAGAGGCAACAGTACAATTTATAATCCTAAATATAAAATTCTCGTGTCAAAATGTTAGGCCGCGTACTCCTCCGAAACGGCTTTACTGATTTTAAGGCGAGGATAAACCCCAATTTGTTATTCCGTGACTCCCGGTTTACCTAGTTCCAATATAATAACGAAGTGTTAAAAAATATGAGATATAAAGCACGATATTTAAAATACCTTAAACCATAAACATTTTAATAAAACGTAATACTTTGGCTGTAATTAATTTACAAACTCACCTCCGAAAAAAATCTATTTCATCGAAATATAAGTATTAACTAGGATAATTATACATTTTATTTGAATAAATTGTTAGTAAATCTATATTAAAATCTCTTTAACCGAACAATTTTGTTTCTTAATATTTATTTCCAAAGATATTTAAAAAAAACATGAAAAATAGAGAAGATCCACCCGAGTAGTTACAGTTTTATGCTAAGCTAAAATGGATCTTATTGCGATGCGTATACGCTTGGTCTTTGGTTGTGTGCAAGGTTATCGTTTTTGATTGAGATTAATCCCCGCCTTAACCAAATTTTATATGCATAAAATTTGGTTAATTGTCTAAGAATCGGCTACTGGGTACTTATAATATTGATAAGTGCATTTGCTGTATAAATAATAGTAAATTATTACAACTCGAGACTGAAGGTGACTATAGTTTGTGCGACGGGATAGCGATGGACGTTGCCATGGTGCCATACTTATTTAGTCACTTCAATAAAATATTATGGGCGAAATCTATATCTATACTAATATTATAATTCTGCAGAGTTTGTTTGTTTGTTTGTTTGAACGCGCTAATCTCAGGAACTACTGGTCCGATTTGAAAAATTCTTTCACTGCTGGATAGCCCATTGATTGAGGAAGGCTATAGGCTTCATTTTATCACGCTAAGACTAATAGAAGCGAAGAAATAGAGGAAAATGTGGAAAAAACGGGGGAAATTGTATGAAAGGGCTTATTTGAACGCGCTAATCTCAGGAACTACTGGTCTGATTTAAAAAATTCTTTCAGTGTTAGATAGCCCATTAATTGAGGAAGGCTATAGGCTATATTTTATCACGCTAAGACTAATAGGAGCAAAGAAATAGAGAAAAATGTGGAAAAAACGTAGGAAAATTATTTGAAATTGCTTATTTTAAGAACTACTGGAGCAATTTTTATGTTATTTGGCAAACATGAAGAATAGACTACGTGAAGGAACAAATGCTATTTTTTGCGGAAAAATGTACGGTTGCGTGAAATTCCTAAATTACGCAAGCAAAGCCGCGCGGAACATCTATATATAATAAAATCGTAGGAAAATAAATTCTGTACATTGACTATTTTTGTACAATAAATAATACTTGGGATGTAATCTACTATGCTAACGCGGACGAAGTCGCGGGCAACAGCTAGTACTTTATATGGCAAAACAACGTTTGCCGGGACAGCTAGCTAGTAGTAATATCTTCATTAGTGAAGGAAGGGGTATCCATCCATATCCATACTAATTAATATTATATATATATTTTTTATTTTTTATGAAATAAGGGGGCAAACGAGCAAACGGGTCACCTGATGGAAAGCAACTTCCGTCGCCCATGGACACTCGCAGCATCAGAAGAGCTGCAGGTGCGTTGCCGGCCTTTTAAGGGGTAATAGGGGAGGGTAGGGAAGGGAATAGGGGAGGGTACGGAAGGAAATAGAGGAGGGTACGGAAGGAGATAGGGGAGGGTAGGGAAAGGAAAAGGGTAGGGGATTGGGCCCCCGGTAAACTCACTCACTCGGCGAAACACAGCGGAAGCGCTGTTTCACGCCGGTTTTTCTGTGAGGACGTGGTATTTCTCCGATCGAGCCGGCCCATTCGTGCCGAAGCATGGCTCTCCCACGTCAAAGTCTGAAAGTGTGTCTGTCTGTCTGTTACCTCTTCAGCTGAACCGATTTTGCTGAAACTTGGTGTGGGGATACTTTGAGTCCCGGGAAGGACATAGGCTTTTTATCCCGGAAAAATGTACGGTTCCCACGCGAAAAACGAGTTTTGGCGCAACGAAGTTCCGGTCATCATCTAGTCTAAATAATATTTACGAAGCGAAATTAATAAGGAATTACGAATAGTTATTCGCTGCGTAAATATTTTTACTAGTAAGGGGGTAAGATATAGGTTCCTCTATGGAATGTTAAGCCGTTATGCAAGTATGCAATGTTTAAATTTTAATGTAAATTTACTGTCTAACTTCTAAGTTAGCGGAGCTGAACAAACTTAGTGTTTATGTTGTTAAGTATAAAATAACGGCTTGAGGTGCAGCTGATGTTCAGAGCAAATATGCTCGATACTTGACTTGTGTTATTTAACCATTCAAAATATTTATAGTTTTAAATTTACTTAAATGTTGCATCTAAGGCTATATAAAGTTATATTATTTTATGAAAAACATTTGAAAATTTTAAACTATTCAATACCAAGTAGGTAGTTTGAATTAAGTTTAAAATACTAGCTCTACTACTATAAAACATGCTAGCTCTACAATACGTCTTGTCAAAAATGTGTACCTTAGCACAGTATAGCAATATAACATATCCCTATTGCTATACTGTGACCTTAGGCTTAGGTAGGTACACATTTCAATACATTTGCAATATTAAGGTGGTCTTGAGCGGTATCAGGCTGACGTTACATAACACTTCGAAAAAAGAACCAAATATAAAACGGTAATAGTATTTTTATGAAATAAGGGGGCAAACGAGCAAACGGGTCACCTGATGGAAAGCAACTTCCGTCGCCCATGGACACTCGCAGCATCAGAAGAGCTGCAGGTGCGTTGCCGGCCTTTTAAGAGGGAATAAGGTAATAGGGGAGGGTAGGGCAAGGAATATTATACGTGGGAGAGCCATGCTTCGGCACGAATGGGCCAGCTCGACCGCAGAAATACCACGTTCTCACAGAAAACCGGCGTGAAACAGCGCTTGCACTGTGTTTCGCCGAGTGAGTGAGTTTACCGGAGGCCCAATCCTCTAACCTAATTCCTTCCCTACCCTCCCCTATTCCTTTCCCTTCCCATCCCTACCCTCCCCTATTACCCTATACCCTCTTAAAGGCCGGCAACGCACCTGCAGCATTTCTGACGATGCGAGTGTCCATGGGCGACGGAAGTTGCTTTCCATCAGGTGACCCGTTTGCTCGTTTGCCCCCTTATTTCATTAAAAAAAATATGATAGGGGATTGGGCCTCCGGTAAACTCACTCATTTGGCGAAACACAGAGCAAGCGCTGTTTTACGCCGGTTTTCTGTCAGAACGTGGTATTTCTCCGGTCGAGCCGGCCCATTCGTGCCGAAGCATGGCTCTCCCACGTATGGGAGTTTCGTTTCCTTAGTTTTTATTATTATACGATTGAAGCTATATTCTGAGCGTTTTAAACATTTAATATACTTAGATGAAAATGAATGAAAAGGGAGTATACAACCAACCAGAGGACAGTTATTATACTCAATTACATTAAGCTTGTATTCATGGTCTGTTCACTTGTTTTATTGTTATGACTTCTGCAAACACACAAAGAAAACGTAATCGCTATATTTGCCGTAAAAATATTATGGTGTTTTTTATTGGAACAATCATTTCGTTAGACAATACAATTTAATATTGAGACTGAAAAAATTCATCGCGTGGATGTTACTACTTTGTAAGTAGTCCTTTTTTGGTTTTACTCAGAAACACAAACATTTATTAACAAAAACATTTATAAAGATTTATTATAGAGTGCCTGTTTGATCTTTGGTTAATCGTCTAGACTCTAGGGTATCACTTCATGTTAGAAGTGCTAGCACTTATATAATGTGTTTCTTTTTATTCTTAAAACTCTATTAGTTATTACAAGTAAAAAGATCCTCAGTTACTCGATGTTAGCTAGAGTTTTTGTATATCCTTTGAACATCAATTCTCATATACAAACAAAATACAAGAAGTAAAAGTGGAGCAGAAAAATAAATTTACATTCGTACGCATCCCAACGAGAAGGTTTCTTTGAAAACTTTATCTTTGTGGTACAAATCGAGCATTTAAAAGTCAAACGCTCTGACTTGAAAATGATTCCTAAAAGCAAAATATGAATGCCTATACAAAAATTGTATTGGAACTTTGTATTAGCGTATGGAAGATATTGGCTGCCACGTTAAAGTTGGTTAATATGTTGCATTTTAGTAACACTATAATACAAATTAATTTTCCCAGCAATCTTGCAAACTTTTGATAATCGCTATTATTTTCTAATTAAGAATCCGTGATTTAACGTTATAGTGTCATTAACTCATAATTGAAAGCTACAAAATTATGATAAAAATACAGCAATAATCTTCAGCATATGGACATTCCTTTCTCTTTTGTTAATTTCCTATTTTTGTTTATTATACTCATGATAATATCAGCTTCCAAAGTAATACCAATTAATTTAAGTTCAAGTATACATTCAGTATCTCCCTACTATTTACAAATTAGGTTTATTTGAAACACACGCCAATAGATCGACAATTTCATTACTTAACTACATATTTGCCGTGTGAATTTTTTTAGGTCAATTTTGAACTAAGATAAGTAAAAAAATGGGATTTTGTTGCGATCTTGGCAACGCGGCAAATTTAGGTATGGTCAAGGTTGTTTACTCAGAGGATGGTCTTAATTAGTGTCCGACCGAAACTGGTTTTTCAGCCGAAACCGAAACCGAACTTTCGGCCTTACTCTCAGTTTCGGCCGAAACCGAAACCGAAACTTGGTAAAACATTTAAAATTACGATTATTTACTAAAATTTATGGATTTTTAACAAAAAATATAAAGAAAAAGTACCGCATATTCCATGCGGTACTTTTTCTTTAATTTTTGCGACTTCTTAGAATAAATATTATTATCTACTTAATCTTAGACTAATATGTTTCCTAGAATTTTTTTTGTACTATATTGCGCTTTTATATGATTCCAAGTAGGTGCGATTTCACCAAAGAAATTAATAAAGATTTCAGTACAATTTCTTTGGTGAAAGAAATTCACCAAAGAAATTGAACGCGCTTAGTGCACACTAAACCGGTTCTAAACGTATAGTTTGTAACACTCAATTGCATTTCACCAACATAACCTAAACTCGTTCACAGCAAATCCGATTTTTATCTTCTAAACGCCCAATATTAGAGTTTTAACTTCATAAAACACACTTAAGTCCTGTCAGTGTAGTGTCATGACAGATCAAAAAACATAGCCATAGCATATTCAAAACCGGAACTAAATTGGATCCCACGAATTTCAGGCCTATATCAATTCTACCGACCTTTAGTAAAATATTTGAAAAAATTATTTTAAAACAATTACTACTACATTTGAATTCAAATAATTTACTACATGATAATCAATACGGATTTACTAAGGGTCGATCCACAACGGATGCTGGTATAGGACTTCTTTGCAGTATTTTTGAGGCATGGGAGGAGTCGCAGGATGCCTTAGGTGTGTTTTGCGATCTCTCATAAGCCTTCGATTGTGTTGAGCATGCTACATTGATCAGGAAATTGCGCCACTACGGAATTAAAGACTCTGCTCTCAGCCTCTTGACTTACCTTAAAAATAGGACTCAAAGGGTTGAGGTAAATAGTAAAAGGTCCAAAGGAACCAAAATAGAATTAGGTGTCCCACAGGGATCTATATTAGGCCCATTTCTTTTTCTCATCTATATAAATGACTTACCTTATCTAGTTAAGGGTAATAATAATGAGATAGTGCTTTTTGCTGATGACACTTCACTTATTTTTAAAGTGAAGCGACAACAGTTGAACTACGACGAGGTAAACAGTGCTCTTTCAAAAATAGTACATTGGTTTAATGTTAATAACTTACTTTTAAATTCTAGTAAAACTAAATGTATAAAGTTTACTTTGCCCAATGTTAGGCAAGTCCAAACCAATGTAGTATTAAATGATGAGAAGATGAATTTAGTAGACAACACTGTATTCTTAGGTATTACACTTGATAGTAAATTACAGTGGGGTCCTCACATTGTTAATCTTGCAGGTAGGCTCAGTTCTGCAGCATATGCAGTCAGAAAAATTAGGGAATTTTCTGACTGCATATGCTGACGAAGACACGACACGATTAGTATATTTTAGTTATTTTCATAGTAGGATGTCGTATGGAATCCTTTTATGGGGAAACGCTGCCGACATTAATACAATATTTGTGCTGCAGAAGCGAGCCATACGTTCTATTTATAAAATGTCTGCTTTAGAATCTCTGAGAGATAAATTTAAAGAAATTGGTATTCTAACTTTTGCTTCTCAATACATTTTGGATAATGTAATATATGTTAGAAAAAATATAAGTAAATTTAAAGTTAAAAGTGACATTCACTCTAGGAATACTAGAAATAAGCACAAGCTAGATATGCCGGTGATCAGACTTAGTAAAGTCAGTAAATCTTTTAAAGGTCAATGTATACGCCTTTACAACAAAATCCCAGAGAACGTTCATAATCTTTCCATTAATAAATTTAAAAAAGTAGTTAAAGAACGTTTGTGTACCAAAGCCTATTATAAGGTCAATGATTTCATAAACGATGGCACACCTTGGGAGTAGGATGGCTTCTTGCAAGGCTACTTCTTCATTATTTTAGGACTTACAATTATGTATATAATATTTAGTTACAAAATTGTAAACTTTATTTTAAAAGATTAACTTTTTCTCACTTTTTTTGGTAAAAAAGTGGGCCCCGTGCGAGTTTCTTACGCCGGTTCTTCTCGCCGGGTTAGTTCCCGAATCGGTGGTAGGCATCATGTAGGACATTCTGAAAACATTTATTTTAAATTTATTCAGAAATAAAACAATTTTGATTTTTGATTTTGATTTTTGATAGACGTAAAACTTGTTAAGATGACAGTTTTCACAGATGCGTTTGGGGAACTTATTTATCGTTTTTTGCTATTTTGTTAATAAAACAACGTGACAAGGCTCCAAGGTGATAAAAACAGTATACAAAAATCATGATGTGACGTAACGTAAACGTAGATTTATTAATCGCGATTAAAAGAAGAATGTGAAATCTATTTGAAACAAAACGAGATTTACGTCGCCACATAATCGCGTTCATTGTTCAATGAGAACTCAGTTTAATAAAACGAAGTTTTAAGTGTGATTAGTGAAATTCCCCTTAATGTATTACAACGAAGGATTACCCTAAAAAACAAGAGCAGAAATTATTTCAAGTCATTTTGTTTAGGTGTAATTTCACCTAAGAAATAGAATGCGTTTAGTGTATACTAAATCAGTTCTAAACATATTTAAACGCGTTTATAGCACCAAATTGCATTTCACCAACAACGTTCACAGCAAATAAGAGTTTTATCTTCAGAATGTCCGATGTTGAAAGCCGTTGAAGTGCTATTAAGGTGTAGTGTCATGGCGAATCGAAAATCATAGACGAAAAAAATGTCAAGATGACACTAAATCTCGCAAGATATATCCTAATAAGTATATCCTACAATCTCACAGTCAAACAAAATTCTTAAGTAAATAAAGTTCATACACAATATTATAATCAATTTATTTTTTTACTAAATAGTTTACTAAATAGTTTGTTTGGGAAACATTGTTAAAAGAGCACGTAATTTTCCAATAGTTATGTATATCTGTATATATTTAAAACTCAAAGGTGACTGACTGACTGATTGACATAGTGATCTATCAGCGCACAGCCCAAACCACTGGACGGATCGGGCTGAAATTTGGCATGCAGGTAGATGTTATGACGTAGGCATCCGCTAAGAAAGGATTTTGATAAATTCCAAGGGGTTCAAATAGGGGCTGGAAGTTTGTATATAATAATACTTCTTAACGCGAGCGAAGCCGCGGGCAAAAGCTCTTTAATAAATAAGCCTGCGTTTGTCGTAGAAATAAAATTTAATAATATAATTTCGATAACAATAAGTTTAGACAATTTAATAAATATAAAACGAAGTGCTAATTTTTGATTTCGGACTAATCTCGAAAACATAATCTCAAATCACGATTAAATAGATGTGGCGAACTGAGCCGGGGCCTCGCTGGCAAGCAAGCACGAGTTAACTGCGAAGTTTACCGAACGACGCATGAGTTTCGGCGGGGCCGAAAGTTTCGGCTATATTTTGGCCGAAACTGGCCGAAACCGAAACCGAAACCGAAAGTTCGGTCGGTCACTAGTCTTAATTCAATAATTATTTTAGAACACATTTTTGGCCTAACTGATTTAATTCTATATGTAACAGCGATGTTCGTGTCATCCAAATTGTAAATGCGGTAAACCGTATTTACAATTTGGATAAAAGGAGCAAAAAATGTTTTAAGGGTGCTATGGCACCCTAAAATTGGGTATGCCCAAAGGGTACAAGCGGGACCCTATTACTAAGACTTCGTTGTCTGTCCGTCTGTCTGTTCGTCTGTTTGTCCGTCTGTCTGTCTCTAGGTTGTAACTCAAGAACCGCTATAGCTAGACTTCTGAAATTTTTACAGATTATGTATTTTCATTGCCGCTATAACAACAAATACTAAAAATGCAATAAAATGAATATTTAATACTCCCATACAACATTCGTGTTTTTTTTTGTTTTTTTCGATCGTAATCAATAATGGTAACAGTTAGACACTTGAAATTTTCACAAAATCCTTGATTATGTTTGTACTTTAATAATTAATAATAAAATTTTAATTCGGTAAATCTTAAGAAATACATTTTATACACAATATTTTTTTTGTATCTTAAATGTCAATGATATTATCTTTTATAATGATTTTCATCATATTACATTATTGTCGAGGGCTCAGAAATGGATTATATTCATTGTGTACTTGGCATTCTTTATCAAGATAATCTTCGAAATGGTATAGATTTTTGGAAGTTTTCTTTTATATCACAAGTAAGTATTGTTCATAGTTTTCTTATCTCAATCATTGAGAGTTCCTCATAGAGAATGAAGGTTTTATTTGCGACATCGCTATAATTTGATCACGCTTTTATACAGGGTGTAACAAAACAAAGTTATAACTCTTCAGTGTGTGTATGTTTACTGTGAAAGTAGAAGAGCTGAAAGATTTACTTTTTTTAACTTTTGTTTTGTTCATGACGCCGCGCTGGGGCACTTACAAATAAATAAAAATAAAATCTCAAAAATCAGCCAAGCGACTGCGAGTCGGACTCGCGCACGAAGGGTTCCGTGCCGGTATAGAGCAAAGTAAGCAAAAAATTGTGTTTCTTGTATGGGAAGGGTTCCCATAAAAAGAATGTGTGGTGTGGTATGGTTTGAAAATATAATTTTGATCCAAATTTCATAAAAGCTAAAGCTATAATGCTACCAATTTAAAGGTCACGTAGGTATTGATTATTATCATAGTACGAATTAAGTACAAAACGCCTCCGTGATCCAGTAGTTAAGAGCGCGACTCTTAACTCGGAGGTCGTGGGTTCGATTCCCGCGTTGGAAACATGTTATTTCCAAGTTTGGTTAGGACAATGCAGGCTGATCACCTGATTGTCTGACAAGTAAGATGATCCATGCGTCGGATGGGCATATAAAAGTCGGTCCTGCGCCTGATCTCTCGCCAGTCGTGTCGGTCTTTCGTCCCACTGGGTTAAGAGAGAAAAAGGAATAGAGAGTGCTCTTGTGTACTGCGCACACATTTGGGCGCAGTACAATTACTATTGCGTAACTGGCGTTTCAATGAAACCGGCCACCGTCACCGAAACCGGTGTGGGAGTTATTATTATTATAAGTACAATAATACCGATAAGTTATTTAGTGAATCATAAAGTCCGTTAGTGCCCTTGCACTTTGGTTTGTCTGTCTGTCATAGTTATTATACGAGTCTCTTGTGACTCCATTCAACTTTTCATCTCTTGAAAGTGCTACAGTGACACGATACTTACATTAGCAAAGTCAGACCTATGAAGTATGTATTAAATCTGGAGATAATAATATGCAAACACGTCTGCAAAGCCGACTCTCTCCGGGCTTGTTACGTATAGTCCCAGCGCATTATAACTATTAAAACTTATTTAATTTGGCAATGGAGAATTTATGTGCATTTTAAATACAACTTCTACATTATAATGGAACGTTGCAGTCGCTTTATCATTTTAGCCTGTAAAATAAAACAGTGTTTCCCAAACTAAACTTTTAATAGCGTCCGTCGAGTTGAAATTACCTGTACGTGTCTGTCCACTTCGATACGAGTATTTAAAGATTAAAAAATGAATTAACTTTTAGTTTGCTTGTTTGGAAATTTATAGGACCTCATAGGTTCATTACTACATAGGATACTAAATCCCGAGGCGATTGATTTTAACGAAAAAAATTACCTCTTTTTCAACACTCTACAATCCTTAAGCCTAGCCCACTAGTTGGTCCGTCCTGCCCCCCTATCATTAACTTTGTCAAAACCTGAGCTAATCCGTGCAGGTATGTAAACAGTTGTAAAGTGAATGGTTATGTTTCCGTATCATGTGCACTTTTACTTCTCAATGGTTTTAACCTGTAATATTTGTCTCTGAACTGGATTAAGAAATGTCAAACACGAACGTCAAATTTGACTAACGGAATTGTTTTTTTTTTTTAGGAATTGAAATGGCTTAGCCATAACGACTAACGGAAAAATTGTAAATCAAGATGAAAATATAGTTTAAAAAAAGATTAATATTTTTTATTATAAAATATACTATTTTCTAATATAAAACGTGGTCAATGTAGGAATAGTTACTTTTGCACCGATTTATTGTATTTAAAGGTAATTATTATAAATGTGTAAATGGTTTTATTTATATTTTTTGGTATTTTATAAGCCCTTTATGAAAACACTGAGAAAATAACACTCCTTCATGTTTATATTATCACAAGCATGGCGATCTAGAGGAGAAAGAATTCTCTGACATTGGCAACTAACTGAGTCGGCAATTAAAAAAGAGAAGAAGAAGGAGACAAAAAAAAAAGATAATTGGATATTGTTATTAAGTATATAGAGATTATGTTTTAAGCAAGAAATTGATAAGTTTATTATATCCTATACCTACTTGATACCTACGCTAAATAATCTACCATGAAAAAGTCTTAGAAATGCATCAAACTTGTGGATTACAATTACATGCATTACAACAGAGTTGATGTCATGAGTTGAACATAGTTTGTTGAACTTGAACTCATTCTTGAACACCTACGTTTTTTTGAGCTTTCAAATAGGTATTATTGTAACATAAACAGGCAATTTATAAGTTTAATAATCCCCTTTTCGTGCCTTGTAAGGCATTTTACATTATTAGTATTGTGTACGCTGAACCAAATATTTTTCAGGATAAAGGATGATTGCTAACACTGAGATACTATAAGTACTACATTTTATAATAAAGAATTGCAAGTGTAATGATGACAAAGTCCTAGGAAGATAATATATATTCACTCAAAAGCTTTAATTAAAAGAAATTTAATAAATACTCGTTTTTAAATGTTTTTTCATTTATTTTCTCACTTAAATATACCTACCTTAGATACATATTCATACACAGCTTTCATCAATAGGTACTATATTTGTCTTACATCTTATTATCAACCTAGTATCAGATAGGCAAGTGGTAAATCTCTTTTATATTATACTTATAAAAATATTTATACAGCGGAAATCTTAAACAAGGTCTTGTCACTTAAAATCAAAGAAGATGAATCAAATATCCCTTGCGTAAATATTAATTTATTATTATTAAAGGAGTTCAAATACAAACTTTTGATGAAAGATAAAAACAATATTATAATTTCAGACTTTTATTTGGCAAACCAATAACAATTAAAAACTGCATTGCAAGTTGCAACTATGGGAAATTGCCTGGGATATCTCAGACAGAGAGCGGTCAAGGGTTTTGTGTTCTTTGTGTTGTATTATGTTGTAGAATGCCTCCCGTGTGAGTATCTCTATATACTCACACAGGAGGAGTTCTGAATGTGTCAGAATTGCTCCTCAGTCACCAACGCAAATGCTTCAACGCATGACCACTCTGTCTGATAGGTCCCTAAAACGACCACATCTTTTTAAAATGTATAATACATGAGGACTTACTAAAGTCCTCATGTATTTTAAATTTTAATGTAATAATATAAAACTAATATTATTATTATTGAGGTACAAAAGTATTTTTGGTAATAATAATATAAGTTCCAATGAAAACATTATGTTTTATGAACAATAAGTATGTTTGTTATGCAATTTTTGTTATGTCTTTTTGGAAAAAGTACTATAAGTAATGTAGGATTATATTTTTGAGTTTTAGTGACTATTCCCATTGTATATTATATCATATTGTAGTCAAGAGAAGTTATAAATGAAAAAGTGCATATGAGAATTTAGCTAATTTGGATTTTATATTATCAATGATTTAACTTTTCTAGTAGTTTAGGTGTATGTGTGTGTGTTAATATTTATTCGTGAATATACATGAATCTAAAGTTTCAAAGGTTGTGTTCTCAAAATTCTTGTTATTGAGAAAGTAATACCTTTGAATTTACCTCTTTGGTGCAGCGTTTATCATGCATGGTTTACAAGGAAATAGTTTGTGAAATAACACAAAGACCTACTGCAATCAAAAGATTGTACGAAATGCTCCTAAGATAGGTTCCTAAGAAGTACATAGTAAGTCCTCATGTATTTTAAGTTTTAATTTAATATAAAACTAATACTTACTTATTATTATTATTGAGGTAAGTACAAAAGTATTTTTGGTAATACATAATAATATATGTTCCTATGATAATATTATGTTTTATGAACAATAAGTTCCATATGTTTGTTATGCAATTCTTATTAAGTAAGACTTTTTTGGAAAAGTACTATAATGTAGGTTTTTGTTTTTGAGTAAAATTTAGTGATTTACACTATTCCCATCATATAATACCATATTGTAGTCAAGAGAAGAAGTTATAAATGAAAAAGTGCTCATATGAGAATTTAGCTAATTGGAATTCTATGATATTATCAATTATTTAACTTTTCTATTAGTTTAGGTGTGTCAATGTTTACCCGGAGCATGTTATACATACATCTAAAGTTTAAAAGGTTGTGTTCTGAAAATTCTTGTTAAAAGTAAGTACTTAATATTGAATTTACCTCTTTGGTGCAGTGTTTATCATGCATATACCAAAATACTTCAGGTTTACAAGGAAATAGTTTGTGAAATAACACAAAAACCTACAATGCAACTATAAGATTGTACCTGTAGGTTTTTGGTGAAAATTCATACTTGTTTTACAGTAATTATACACAACACTTGTGTTCCTTATACCTTGTATGTGTTTCTTGTGTACTAAATCAATGCAGTCTTAGCTCATCGCACAAATGCAAACCTTATTGTTGACTAGACATATAGGTATATTGTACTAATATACTATACCTCACTTATGTTATTATTCTGAAACCTCACTAACACTAAATGGATTACTAAGGTCTCTACGTCTTTACTTATGTATCACTTCGTGATTAACTTGAGAATACTTAATCGTTTTCCAAAAATTTGGACACTTCGAATGTTTAGTTTTTTTGGTTTTAATAACGAATTATTTTCACTAAAATATATGCTATAGACTAAAATATAACTTATTAAGTAACTAACCAACTAAATAGCAATATAATTTAAGACTAAAAAGTATGTAATAAAATTACTAAAATGTAAACTATTCAGTAAAAGCTACTCGTTGGTTGGTGTTTATTGAATTGCTGTATTTGACGTAAAAGCAAGCGAGCTTATGTCAGAAGTGTTGGCATGATACCAAATGATACGAAATTATTACTCAGTTAACAATGGAGAAGTGAGTTTTGTGTCACGTGACCACTGACTGGCTGGAAAATAGAGGTCATGGTACCAAAATGCGAGCCAGTCAGTATTCTGGCTGGCTTTAAGAGCTCATGATAGAGGCCCAGGGAATTACAGCTTAAACTCAAAAATTAAATTAGTTAGATTGAAAACGAAATAGACATAGAAATAGCTCATTATCATTTAAAACTTATTGTTAATCGGATAGTCGCAAATCCTGACCTCGGCCATGCTAACAAGTAGCTAAGCTCGGCAAATACACAGACATTAGACAACGTGTTGACTGCGAACGAAGCATGGGCGGAAGCGATTCAAAGAGAAACGTACCTATTTTCTTTCGCCATACAAATTATTTATCCTAGTATTTCATCCATAAACCGATTAGTTAAATTAAAAAAAAGGCGTCACCCAAAATAAAAATATGATTTAAAATGCCCGTGTTTTTTATCCCTATTTCTTTTTATTATATTTTGTATTTGGTCTAATATCTTTTTGTGCCTCATTATTCCTTAACACATAAAAAAATTTACTAGAACTGATTGGTAGTAGTATGAATTAGGTAACTTTGGATTGACTAATTATAAGATTACTTTTTGTGCGGAAAATACAGCTCAAAAGAAAAGTTCACTTATGAAGAAAAGGTAGGTCTACAGGAAAAATCAGAATTCCTCCATAGTAGACCACACGTGAAGATTATGACGTTCGTTAGAGGCAATCTGCAGCACCATGTTTACAATATGAGCTCCGACTCCGCGCCAGTCGCTCCCTCACTAAATACTTAACGTTCTCAAACCGGGACAACGCCGTGTATAATGAACGAAGTGCCGCTTCTTAACGCCTACTCGAAAACTAAAACTAATGTACTATCAGAGAAGTTGATTCCTGGGCAGATGGCGGACTTAAATAATTTGGTCGCGTTAAGGGGGCGACTAACCCTAAAGTGTCTTTATAATTCATTTTTATACTTGAAAATAAGCCCCGAACTGTTTCATTTTCAAAATTAGATACTACATTATATTTCCGAGAATTCGATCTGAATAAAAACATGATATCTTAAAATTTTCTCGATAGAAAAAAATCACAAAGATGCATCTAATTTTCACGAATTTTTCATTTATTGCCGTAACCATGCATTGAACTAAGTTAATATTTTAACACATTGTATAAAATTCTTTCATTGTGAGATCGACCTAGCGAATTTTTAAAATGTTATATATTTATCGAGTTATTGAGAAAAAACTAATTTGGCGATGAATCCGCGTCGTTCTTTTTCACCTGGCATATGAAATACGGGCGTGAGTGTAAAGAGAGGACGATGTTTGATTTTTGGGGTTAGTCGCCCTCTTAAGTCAAACTCATCCGACCGATTAAAATATTACAGTCAACATAGAATTGACACTGATTTGACATAAGCCGACCACTTGACGTAGGTCCGTCAACTGCCTAGGAATCAATTTCCTCGATTGTACAATTTGCAAGTAGGTGTTAGACTAGTTTCAAAACTTTGAAGTAGGACGCCCCAAAATATTTAACATGAAATAATATTTAAAAAAAATCTTCAAAATTCCCTATCTCAAAAACTATTTTTGATTTTGATAAAAGTTGCAGTTTTCCCTAAATTGAATAATACCTAGTACAACAAAAAAAGAATTGCTTAAATCAGACTTGAAGTTCCGGAGACATGCGAACACAAACATAAAAAAACATACATACCTACACTTTTGAAATTTGGCACATTTGTTCACACGTTAATATAGACAAACATAGGTACATCATACATGATATCTGGGTAGTTCTAGAAATATTTCAAAAAGAATAGTGTCCGACCGAAACTGATTTTTCAGCCGAAACCGAAACCGAAACCGAACTTTCGGCCTTACTCTTAGTTTCGGCCGAAACCGAAACCGAAAGCGAAACTTGGTAAAACATTCAAAATTACGATTATTTACTGAAATTTATTGATTTTTAACGTAAATTACAATTTTTTAAACTAAAGAAAAAGTACCAATTGAATTTTTTACTTTGTGCGACATTTCTTACCATAAATATTATTATTCTTAGACTCGAATAACTTTTTCTACTATATTCCGTTTTTTATACGATTCCAAGTAGATGCGTTTCGTCTCATTCACAGCAAATCCGATTTTTATCTTCTGAACGCCCAATATTCGAGTTTTAACTTCATAAAACACATGTCCTGTTGGTTTAGTGTATGACAGATCGAAAAACATAGGCGAAAAAATTGTTAAGTTGACGGTTTTCATAGATATGCGTTTGGTTAGCTTATTTATCGTTTCTTGCTATTTGTTTAAAACAACGTGACAAGGCTCAAAGATGATAAAAACGTATAAAAATCATCAATCAAACGTATAACGTAAACTTAGATTCATTAATCGCGATTAAATGAAGAATGTAAAGTCTATTTGAAACAAAACGAGATTCACGTCGCCATATAAACGCGTTCATTGTTCAATGAGAACTTAGTTTAATAAAACGTTTAAGTGTGATTGGTGAAATTCCCCTTAATGTATTATAACGAAGGATTACCCTAAGAAACAAGAGCAGAAGTTATTTGAAGTCATTTTATTTAGGTGCGATTCACCTAAGAAATAGAACGCGCTTAGTGTACACTAAATTGGTTCTACACGTGTAAACGCGTTTATAGCACCAAATTGCATTTCACTAACATAAAGTTCACAACAAATCCGAGTTTTATCTTCAGAACGTCCAATGTTGCATGGTTAAACTTCATTAAAGCCGTTAAAGTCCTGCCAGTGTAGTTTCATGGCGAATCGAAAATCATAGACGAAAAAAATGATGCGTTTGGGTAGTTTATGTATCGTTTATTGCTTTTTTATTGATCGCCGTAGTAACGCGTTTAATGAGAATTGATAACTAAGTTTTATAAAACGAAGTTGTGCGATTGGTGAAATCCTCCCTTAGACATACTACTGAACGACGTACTACTGAAAACAAAATCAATAATTGCAGTATATTATTTTTATGGGAGACATGGACACGACCGCGGTCGAAGTTCAAAACGAAATGACTAAGCAAACTTGCAGTTGACGTCATTTTTTTTTCTCCAGAATGCGTTTTGCCACTAAACCTGAAAAATATACTGCGGGCTGCAAGAGTGAAGCTTACGGGGAAGTGGGCTAGATAAGATTCTAGCAGGGTAGGAACGATCTAAGTCCTAAGAGATTGCGTGTCCAAAAAAAAAAGAGTGAGGCGAGATGATTTACTAGATAAATCTCACAAAATATATCCTAAGATATCTTATAATCTCACAGTCAAACTAAATTCTTAAGTAAATAAAGTTCACACACAATATAATCAATTTATCATAGCATTTACTAAATCGTTTGTTTGGGAAACATTGTTAAAATAGCACATAATTTGCCAACAGTTATAATATATTAAATAAGCCTGCTTTTATCGTAGAAATAAAATTCAATAATATAATTTCGATGACAATAAGTTAAGACAATTTAATGAAAAAAAAGGAAGTGCTAATTTTTGATTTGGGACTAATCTGGAATACATAATCTCAAAACATGATTAAATAGATGGTAGCGAACTAAGCCAGGGCCTCGCTGGCAAGCAAGCTCGAGTTAACTGTGAAGTTTACCGAACGTTGCATGAGTTTCGGTTTCGGTTTTCGGCTATATTTTGGCCGAAACCGAAACTAAGGTCGAAACTAGATTTTTTGGCCGAAACCGAAACCGAAAGTTCGTTCGGTCACTAAAAAAGAAGGTTATTAATTAGACACGTGTGTATGGTCAAATTAATAACCTACTTTTTGAAGTCGGTTCAAACAAGTGATTGCAATGCCTGCAGACTAAAACTACGTATTGAGCATTTGTGCGTGCACACGATTCATCGACACTTCTAAACCATTAATAATATTATCGTATGCCCGATAATATTAGTACCTAATGGTTTATTTATATTATTTATAAATTCTCAGCATAATAAAAAATCTTAACACTTAACACGCTCCCCCTACGGAGATGCCGTAATTTGCCGTTTTTAACTCATAATATGAAAGCTACAAAATTATATAAATTTTGATTTATATATACAAAATTATATATATAACTCAAAGGTATATAATATATAAATAGGAAAATAGGAAATAAAAAATAGGAAATTAATAACGATGAAAATGTTCTTGTCATCGTTATTAATTTCCTATTTTTGTTTATTATACTCATGATATCAGCTTCCAAAGTAATAAAAGTAATACCAATTTATTTAAATTCAAGCATATATTCAGTATCTCCCTAACATTAGGATTCCGTACCCAAAGGATAAAAGCGGGACCCTATTACCGTTATGTCTATTGTGCTATTACTAAGACTTCGATGTTTGTCCGTCTGTCCATCTGTCTGTCAGTCTGTCTGTCTGTTTGTCTGTCTCCAGGCTGTAACTCAAGAACGGTAATAGCTAGAGAGTTGAAATTTTCACAGATTATGTATATCGGTTACCGCGATAACAAAAAATACTAAAAACATTATAAAATTAATATTTAAGGGGGTCTCATACAACAAACGTGATTTTCTTGGCCTTTTTGCTCTATATCAATAATGGCAACAGGTAGGTACTTGATTTTTTCTCAAAGTCCTAAATTATATGTCTACCTACTTTAATATTTAGTAATACATAATATTGAAACAAAATAAAAATTTTAGGGAATAAACACAATTTTTGGCCTTATATTGCTCTATAATGGTACGGAACCCTTCGTGCGCGAGTCCGACTCGCACTTGGCCGATTATATATAAATTACGATTATTTGAAACACACGCCAATAGATCGACAATTTCATTAACTACAATATACTCCCCATTTGAAATTTTTTTAGGTCAATTTTGAACTAAGATAAGTAAAAATTACCCTTTGGGTACGAAACCCTAAAAATAGGATTTTGGCGCGATCTCCGCAACGCGGCAAATACATGGTCAAGGTCGTTTTTTCAGGGGATGGCCTTAACTACGAACCAGTTTTTTTACTGCATATACAAATTGGAGCAACATTGCCGAATATTAGTAAAAGTTATAATGTGAAATGCAACAATAATATTAATATTCGGACAAAATTATAAATGGAATATAATTTGTTTAATTAATATTGTTTCTCCGAAGACAATGTATATAGGTACCTGCTACTGCTTTAATTAAATTATATGGTATAGCTTTACCTTAATTAGATAACAAGGAAAACCGGCAAAGTCCAATTTTTTGTCAATCGCTTTTGTAACGTCACAGAAAAATCGCTAGTATAATTATATTTATGAAATAAATATATTTCATAAATATATTATAATTAACATCTTCAAACACAATTTGATTATTATAATTTAGCCCCTTGAACTAAAAATTTCAAACTGTTAAAATAAAATGAACGGAAAATATTGACGTGGTGTTACTTGAAAATCAATTTTTACAATAGAACTTGATTCTCAATCATGATGACGCTGCTAAAATATCTGTAACTGCAGAAAATGTAGGCCACGGCCGTCGATATTAATACGTATATCAATATTACCAAAAATTTTGAGTCATAGTTTTGGGACTAAAAACTGCCCGCCAATTCGTCTATTTTAGAGCGATCACTGGGAAAGTAGCAGCGCTGTAATAAGTTACTTTTTAATTTTATGTTTCTATGGAAAACGCCCCAACGTAACGTCATGAATTTTTCCATACTTACAAAAAAAGTTTCTCTTTCAGCGCTGCTACTTTCACTGTAAACACTATACGAGGAACCTACTCGTATAAACAGTATACACACCCTTAAATATTATCCCTTTGTTTTGGTACACTCTGTATATTATGTACACTTAATAAATCAGAAAATACAGTTAGGGCCTGTTTCACCACTTTCTGATAAAGTGCCGAATAGGCTATTCATAACTTTTTTGACAGATTCTCCATACTTGATCTGTCAAGTTAATTGGTGGATAGCCTATTCGGCACCTATTATCAGGAAGTGGCGAAACAGGCCCTTAATATAATATTATTACGACAGTGACAATTGACATCTGCCTGGTATGTAAGTTATTAGTTTTGGTTTCAGGCTGTCAGAACAGTCTGTTTCGACTTGATCTATTTACTTTTTAAAGTAGGTCAGATATCGTTAGTGGTGAGTGTATTCTATCCCACAAAATATAATATTAAGCTAGCTGATATACACAGGGCCTCTCTATCAAACATAATATTTAAAAAAAAAATTGTGGCTTAGGTTAAAGTGTAGTGTACTGCACTACACTTTCATTAACAATTAACTGTAAACGAAAGTGTAGTGCAGTTGTAATACTATTTTTACAAGTGCAGTTCTGTATTTTGGGGGCAAAGAGGTTAAAATTTTCATGCAATTGGCACGTTTGTAAATTTCGTGATTTACTTGGTTAGCATTTCAAGCATAAATTAATCACTAGCTATTTGACCGAGCTTAGTTTGGTATTCGATAAAACACGAATATTAAGATGACATTTTCTAAAAATGATTCCTAGCTAGATCGATTTATCGCCCCCGAAACCCCCTATATACTACATTTCATGAAAATCGTTGGAGCCGATTCCGAGATTCCAATTATTATATATATATTTTTTTTCACTTTTGTATGGGCAAGGGCCCGGGACCCACGAGTTTCCCCATACAAAAGTGAAAAAAAATTTTGGTCTTTCAGCGCTGCCACTTTCACAGTGAACTCTCTACAAAAAACACGTACACACCCCAAAGTATTATCACTTATTTTTATTACACTCTGTATACATAATTTTAAATCTATTCTTCGTTAAAAGATTGGAATAAAAAAACGTTGTTTTTCATACAAGCCATTGAAAGTGTCTTTACTATTTCTCAGGTCAAAATTATGCCGATTGAAAAATAAAGTCTTAAAATAATGAATATTATTTTAAAACTTTATACGTGGGAGAGCCATGCTTCGGCACGAATGGGCCGGCTCGACCGGAGAAATACCACGTTCTCACAGAAAACCGGCGTGAAACAGCGCTTGCGCTGTGTTTCGCCGAGTGAGTGAGTTTACCGGAGGCCCAATCCCCTACCCTATTCCCTTCCCTACCCTCCCCTATTCCCTTCCCTTCCCATCCCTACCCTCCCCTATTACCCTATTCCTTCTTAAAATGCCGGCAACGCACCTGCAGCTCTTCAGATGCTGCGAGTGTCCATGGGCGACGGAAGTTGCTTTCCTGCAGGTGACCCGTTTGCTCGTTTACCCCTTAAAACATAAAAAAATATATATTATCGTAATCTATAATAATTATTAGATGTTGTCAAATTTTTGTTCCTGATTGTTTACCAGAAACCCATTAAAGACTCACGTAAAATTAATTTAAGAAAAATTTGGTTTGACCCTATAATCTTCGGTCCAGCTTTTAGCAACCGTCGAGGGTATTTAATATTAAAAGACTTATTCATAATTCATTTATCCCTGTTGGTTAAGGAAATTACAATAACCTTTGACCGCCTCTTAAAAGATTATAAGTTAAGATAAGTTAGTGCGAGGGGCGTAGTACATTTTCTTCCTGGGCCAAGAAAATCATAAATATTGGTAGTATTGTACTTTAAGGCGCTGTGGTTGTTGCAACTACGTAAAATGGGTTTTTTAAAACACGGTTTAAGTAAAGGAAATGTCATTATTTAAGTATAAAATAAGTACCGTTTTAAAATTGAGAAAATTTCCTATACTCAAAGGTATATTATCAGTACACAATTTGAAAAATTCTGCTCGATAGAAAACATCAGAAAGATGACTGTTATAACGCTGTTTCTCATAATTAAATCATTTTATGGCTAAATTACACACTTTCTACAAAAAACAAAAAATGTAGTATATGTGTCGTAACCTAACGTAAACGATTTGATATATTTGATTTGTGTAATACTAAAAACAAAAGGTTTTTACTCCTATTTTCTATTATCAAGGCACGCGGCGAGCGTGTAACAGCCACTGTACAAGGCGCGCTGATATGAATGTTATTTTAATGTTCTTAACGTCGATATTCGTACTGACAGACATCGACCTGCTTATTTTAGGGACTACTGGGCCTTAAGTCAAAACATAGCTATGATTTAAATATAATATAATATAATATCATATCATAGCATTGGGCGTATTGGATATATTAATTAATAATATTTTGTACTGCCTCATCTGGAATAAAAGAATTGCTTAAACATTTTTTCGTTGATATAAAGATCGCAACAATTTTATCCTTGCACTTCAATAAATCCTTTGTTCATAATAGATCTTTATTTCTCTCATAAAAGTGATATTAATAATTATTCCAATTTTGAAATGTCTCATTTAAAATTATAGTGTATGGTGAACTTGTCCCTAATATTCCAAAGTTTTTAGACTTTAATAATTCCGAATCGGGCCATAGCCTTATAAAGACTTCATAAAGTAAATATTGTTTGTCGCAGGAGGGTGTTCAGCATTCGGCCACTCCTGTTTCGGCGGTCACGGGAAGAGATCCGGGGATTCCCCTCTAGGCAGCGTAAGTAGAATGTTAAAGTTGCAGCACAAAGCACGTATAGATCGGCTCAGTCAGATCTGTGGGCACGGGAGTGCCCTGCCAAGATGAGCCACCTACCTTTTCTCGAAACGTTTCGTCGTATTTTTGAACCCTCGTAACTTTGGTTTGGATAATGCCAGATAGTTGAAATTTTTAAGATATAATGACATGTACATAGTCATTAAATGCGCAAAGTTTGAATATTGTGACTATTATACTATAGATTTTATAGGTGTCCAAAAACCCACAATTTTGGCACTGACTCACCGATCATCAAAATTGTTAGGGTACTTCCTGAAGTCTTAGAAAGCTGAAATTTGGTATGTAACATAATATTAGTACAGAAACAACAAAAAAAATAATCAAACCCAACCTAACCTATCCCATCTCCTTGATATAGAGGGGGGATGCTAGTATGATATACAAAATTAAAAATAGAGTATAAAATACTTCTTGTGCCAAAAAAATACGTGTTAGCCATGAGAGACCACAGACTTATAGAAAATCGGCGTGAAACAGCGCTCTCACAGAAAACCGGCGTGAAACAGCGCTTGTCCTGTGTTTCGTCTAGTGAGTGAGTTCAGCGGAGGCCCAACTGCACTCTATACCTTATTCCCTATCCCTATTCTCTTCTGCTTATTCCCTTAGTCTATTCCTTCATAAAAAGGCCGAAAACGCACTTGCAACTGTTCTGATGTTACAGAGTCCATGGGCGACGGTAATTACTTTCCACGGTTTCCAGTGTTTGCTCGTTTGTCCCCTAATTTTATATAACAGATCCCCTTTTAGAGGCTGGCAAAGCACTTGCAACTTTTCTAATATTGCGAGTGCATATCCTCATTTGCCCCTTAAAATTCATAAAAACGTAATAATATGTGGTAATTTTTATTAGAGAATCATCCCGTAACTAAAAAATAAATAATATTTTAATATACAGGGTGCAATTAAACCTTCCTGCCAAATTTTGATATATTGATCCTTTTTAACAATAAAAATACACGTATTTTTTCTTTTATAATCACTCAGTACTAAAATGTTGAGAAATAGCTTCCGAAAGTTATCCTAAAAACACTACAATTAATGGACACGATACGTCGGCTGCGCGCGCGGGGGCGAGCGCGCCTCCTTCCGCGTCACCCCCGGTCATTCCCCCCCGCCGCGAGTGACCGTTCTGCAACGATTTTAAATGGGATAAAATATGCCATTGAAAAAAAAATAACACCCAAATTTTTTTGGTTGAATGGACTCTCCTAATGATACCTAAGCCCTGAAAAAAATTTGGCAGGAAGGTTTAATTGCACCCTGTATGAGTATGATGTTCCTTATATTTAATAATTACTTTACCTTGTAGACTCTAGACCTTAAATCGTCTTTAAAATATGTAAGTTCAAAGCATATTACAGTCGTAGTCTCAGAATTTCTTTACAAATATTTCATTTTAGGATGTAATCAACATCGGTTAGTTCAAAGAAGAAATGTACCTGAAAGTTAAACGGCCATATCAAACATCTTCGCGTCAAACAATAGTGGGATGTAGATACCCTACAGTGACATCTCTTATTGACTAGAGTTACTAGAGTACTTATTTAGAGATACATCCAAGAGACAGAAAGACAGACAGACAGACAGATAGACGGACAGCGGACAGACAATGAAGTCTAGTAACAGGGTTCCGTTTTTACCCTCCGGGTACGGAAACTTAAAAGAAATACACCCAAAAAATAAAAAAAAACAACTAAAAGAAAAAACAACATAAACCAACTAACAAAAAGAAATGAAATCCCACCAAAAACATTTTCATGTAAAAATGTTGCTAAGATGAGAACATTTAGTTCGTGGCACAGAAATAAATCAAGATAGAACGGCTAAGCGGGTGGAGTACGCGTGTTTCAATCTTGCACAAGTGAGCAAGATTAATTGTTGAACGTTCATTTATTCAGCGCGCACGTCTCGACTTGATTACACCGGAGCGGTTGTGCAAAAATGCCTCATTGTGCAGTGTCTAATTGTAAAAAACGGAAGTACGAAAGTTAATCGGTCAAAAGGAGGTATTTCTTTCCACGGGTAAGTTATTTGTTCTTACTAAATGCAAAGCAAAAATTGACACGATCGATTCCTGAGCAACGCACGCGCGTCGCCGTTCTATCTTGATTTATTTCTGTGGTTCGTGATGACAAAAAGTAGTGAGATCTCATGTAGAGCCAAATTTCTCACCTTACATACTCAGCCCTAAATCTAAAAACCTGAATAGCGCGGCAAAATACTTGATAATATAATAATATAATGTGTCAGCCGCACGAAAAGAATCTAAAAACTTTAAACATTAGTCAAAATCGGTGGCTTGGCCATTTTGTTATTTGTCATGCTATGGGCTTTGAACTTAATATATTACTTTTCTGTTGTACTTAATAACTTTAAAAAAATGGCCAGGCCACCGATTTTGACTTATGTGTAGAGTTTTTAGATTCTTCTCGTGCGGCTGACACATTATATTATTATCAAGTATTTTGCCGCGCTTTAGTGAAAAATTAAGGTTTTTAGATTTAGGGCTGAGTATGTAAGGTTAGAAACTTTGCTCTATATGAATCTCACTACTTTTTGACACAACGAACTATATATTGTCATCTTGGCAACATTTTTACAATAAAATGTTTTTGGTGGGATCAATATTATGGCTTCAAGGAAAAAGCGAAACAAGCTACGTTTCAACCCGGTGTTTGAAACATAGCTTGTTTCGCTGAATGAGAGAGGCTACCAAAGGCGTAAGGGAGGAAAAAAAGGAACGCATAGGTACAATATATTATTATTAGGTAATTTGCGAGCTCGTTTTCTGGTTAATTTTATAAAATATCTGAGTAAATAATAAAAAGTTTCCAAGTAAACAACAAATATATTCTCTACCTTCGTAGCAGCATCATAAACTAATGATTATTCACTGTTTATAAAGTGCTTTGCAAATTGCAGTCCACTTAATAATGTATATGGCAGACCTCCGCGCCGTAGCCCGCATTGATAAACATTTTTATTGCTGCATTTTCTCTGTTTTAATTTTTATAATTAATCTTTAAAGATAGAGTTGGTATTTCAATGTATTAATGTACGACTTATTTTATTTGTTTGGAAATTTATTAAGTTTAAATGATCAAAAAATGTAGTATTAACACTGAGGTAGTAAGTACTACGTACTAGAGCAGCTATTGCGAACAAAAAACATGTCGCACTTGAGGCATGAGCGGGGTGGGAGGCGGGGCGGTGATTGCTATAGATCAGTACCGCAGAAGTGACAAGTTTTGTGCCTACACTCGGATGAATGCAGAATCTATTTGAGTAAGTGGATAAAATAAAAATTCACTTTTTTATAAAATTTATAATTAATATGGATCCATAGTCCACTATAGCTAATTACCTTATTTAAATTACTTAAATATTTTCAAATATGTACCATAATAAAATTATTTTAATGTACGCATGTATAATGTACGTAATATTTTAAATACATATTACCAAAATACAAACTCGTCTACGTGAGTAAGTACTTCATTCATCGTCGTCTTATCATAGATCTGTATTCTGCCTACATTACACTCTGAATCTACTACTCTATGACAATGCAAAATGGCGCGCGTCTTCGCCTAGTAATTGAATGTTCGTATTTTAATTGAAAATAATTAAATAAGAATGCTAATACCGATGAAATGTTATTCCGTTGCATTTGGAAGTGTTACTGGAATCATTTTTGCAGTATCTTAACCCACAACTAGGCATTTTTGCGACTTTTTTTGGTTTCGTTTTTGATTGTGGTACGTCTGGCGCGCAGAAGAGCTCGCGGGCGACTAAGTGCACTGCTGCCTACGAATAATAAAAACTAAGGAAACGTAACTCCCATACTTCAACCGTTTTAAAGGGCATTGGGTAACTTTGTATGGACCTGTGGCGTAATTTTTTTTTTCCAGCGGCCAGGGATAAAACCATTACTATTTTGTAGCACTACATTAGAGAAACATATATTAGTAATAAAAATTATTCTAAGTAATATCGGAGCTGAGCTACGATTATTTTAGTATATTTATTTTTGCACCTTATGTTCACAAAATCAATAGTAATTAACGTTACTTTATGGAGTTATCCTTAACAAACAGGTGTAGAAAGGGTATATTAATATGTTGGATATATATTTCTCACTAGCTATTGCCCACGACTTCGTCCGCGTCAAATATGAATAATTTTTCATACATATTTTCACATTGGGTTTAACTCTTGTCCGACTAAAATATAGCCAGAATTGAGACTTCTTTCTCATGTCTTTCATTAGACAGTGGTTTTCAAAGGGCCGAATGCAATATTAGGCAATTGTAATTATTGTTCTTGTGTATTAATGTGTTGTGGGTAAAATTACTCTAGGGTGTTGTTCCTATAATATAATGTCGATTATTTCCAATATTTAGCGAATGTAGGCCATAGTTTGGTAGTATAATATAGTATATTCTGCGCCATAGTGCACTATAAGTCATACCTGCCAAAAGGTGACGTCTAGCGTCATACTGTATGCCGCTGGACGCCACCTTTCGGCAGAATTTTCAGTCTAGCTTTTAATCTACTTCCCAGCTCATTATAGAAGTACAACTGCTGCAGGAATGTTTTATAGAATATTAACTATTTACTTACACAAAATATATTAAAAAAAAAAAAACAAAACGAGAAAAAATGGATTTGCATTTTTTTGCAAAAGAAAAATAAATAGTTAAAAAACTCATTAAATGACGGCGCGTAGTTGTACAGTTCAACAAGACTTTCAAATATGAATATGTCAATGATGTCAATGTGCGCTGCTGGTAAAGGAGAACTGTCAAAAATAACGTTTTTGTATGATAGAAGCGTTAGTTCCTTTTCTCGCCACGTTCATATACAGCCTTGTCGAACTGTATGTTGAATGGTTAAGTCATTTTTCTAAAATGTAGGAATAATTAAAATTAAAAATAAATGATGTAATGAATAATTATTATGCTTGTATCTATATCTACAGGTTATAACAAAAGTAAGTGATATTTCTTTTTTTTTTATATAAAATAAGGGGGCAAACGAGCAAACGGGTCACCTGATGGAAAGCAACTACCGTCGCCCATGGACACTCGCAACATTAGAAGAGCTGCAGGTGCGTTGCCGGCCTTTTAAGAGGGAATACGCTCTCTTCTTGAAGGTTTGCAGGTCGTATAGGTCCGGAAATACTGCTGGTGACAGTTCGTTCCAGAGTTTTACAGTGCGCGACTGAAAGTTACGCGAGAAACGCACGGTGGAAGACTGCCACTCATCAAGGTGATGAGAATGGAATATTTTTCGCGTGGGACGATGGCGAAAAGTTACAGGTGGTATGATTTCGAACAATTCCTCAGAGCACTCCCCGTGATACAACCGATAGAGGATGCAGAGTGAAGCTACATCTCGGCGTAATTCCAAGGGGTCCAAGCTGTTTGAAACATTATGGCAGTCAACAATTTGAGCGGCCTTTCGTTGGATACGATCTAGAGGGAGCAGTTGGTATTTTGGCGCTCCTGCTCAGAGATGAGAACAATATTCCATATGTGGCCGAACCTGCTTTTTTTTTTAAACGGGCTTTGGCCCACCACACATTTCCACCACTGTATCTCCTGTGTCACCGGGATCGACAGCGGTGTCCAACCACGAAAACCCTTTGATATGATCTCAGGGAGCCCGAGAGACATGCTAAAACTGTCTTGAGACGCGCAACGAAATTAATTAGAAGAAAATAGGAGGAGTAGGAAGATGAACCTGCGCCTTGTAGAGGTGTAGGCGTTGGTCCGGACTGAAGTACTGTCTCGCTCTGTTGAGAACACCAAGCTTCTTTGAGCTTGGCCTTACCCTCTAGATGATATTGGAACTTCGCTCGATATGCTAACGCCAAGTCTTTCAATGCTAGGGGAGATGGTTAAAGATGTGCCCTCAAAACGAGGATGTACGACCATTGGTGACTGTTTAGCGGTGAACGCGCAGACTTGTATCTTGGCGGGGTTGAATTGAACTAAGTTACGTCTACCTATTCAGAGACTTTCTCCAATGAATTCTCAATTTTAGACACATGTTCGTTTCGACTCTCAATGACATTTAGCCGAGAAATATTGGGGGAGCCGGTATATACAGCATCATCCGCATAGCAATGAATGCCGTTGGTCTGTAACATGTCATTGATATGCAGTATGAATAAAGTAGGCGATAGCACACAGCCCTGAGGGACACTAGCATCAACAGAGTGAGTTTCAGAGCATTCGCCGTCAACTACGACCTTTATGCTTCTGTCTGCTAAGAAACTTTGTTGTGATTTGCATGGGCAAGCGCCCTGGCGTAAAGAGTTTCCCCATACAAAAATGAAAAAAATGTTCTCTTTCAGCGCTACTACTTTTACAGTAAACTTAATACACGGGACTCATACACAGTACATACACTAAAGTATTATCACTTAGTTTTGTTATACCTTGTATACTAATATTATGAAGCTGAAGTGTTTGTGTGTTTGAAAGTGCTAATCTCAGGAACTGCTTGTTCGATTTGAAAAATTCTTTTTTTTTTTGGATAGCCCATTTATCGAGGAAGGCTTTAAGCTAATAAATAATCCAGGTTTTTTTTTTGTATTTACTGAGTATTCATGTTATGATTGAATTTACTTTTAGTTGAAAATACGAATATAAATGCCTAATATCTCGGCTCCGATATAGTTTAGCTATGTGTCCCCCATAATAAAGTTTACTCCGCTTGATATGTTCTTTCATAATATGCCGGTTTGGTGAGTGGCCGCGAGATTTGAAAATGACGCCAATATTACCCAAACCCCTTTGGCTCCTTTTCGAACACTAAAATATGACAATTCAAATTTTCGCCAAGGTCGTATCCCAGGTAACGTATCATAATATTGCGCGCCGGACGACAGTCTGCGCGGTTATTGTCATTGTCATAGTTATGAAACAAATAATTGTCAAAAGCGGATTAGACTAGGACGAGTCGGCGCATGAGTACCGAAAACTATTTCACCTCAATTTTTTTATGCGATCCTCTTCAAATTGCCCTTCTGATGATATAAATGCATGTTGCCAGGGTGCAACCCGGTGCCATATTGTTTAAACAAACATTGCTTAAACAATTGCAAGGAATTGTTATTTTTCAACCGAACAAATTTTTTTTATATTCTTTATTGAAATACCAATAAAAAAGGTCCCATGACTTTTTACGATAAAGTTAATATTTTTAAAGATATGAATTTTTAAAGGTTCGAAAAACCTCAAATTTTGGTACTTTCGACCCATGAAAAATATATTAAAAAAAAATAATGTCAAAGTAATATATTTTTTTTAAATTCTATATACAATACTTAATAATATCTATCGTTAAATAGAGATTTAAAAAAATTTCATTGTTTATATCTTTTTTTTATCTTAGCAAAAGTAGACAAAAAATTGTGTTTTTTGCATGGGAGCCCCCCACACAGCCAGGTTTCTCACAGAAAACCGGCTTGAAACAGCGCTTGCGCTGTGTTTTGCCGAGTGAGTGAGTTTACCGGAGGCCCAATCCCCTACCCTAATTATTCCATCAGGTGACTTTTTGCTCGTTTGCCCCCTAATTTCATAAAAAAAATATTACATTGTTTTTTTTTGTTTTGTTGTAAAAAATCCGTGGCAAGAAATATGAGAATACCCATTTCATCTTATAACGCATTTAGTATAATGTCAGCCAGACCCTAAAATTTCGTTTATGATTAAATTGTTGCATAACACTGTCCATGGCGACTTTGTAAAAATTTTGTAATTATATTATTTTTTGCTTATTGCACTTTTAGAGTAACATGTGAATTGAATAAGACAAACACAAAGAGACCAGCTTAATTTTATGCAAATACCCTAGCATCCAACTTAAATAGACCATCTTTTTTGGGTCGACAAAAATACAAGAAATTTAAGCATAATTTTAAACAATTCACTTACGGATGAAAGGTTATTCCTGTATTAAAAGTCGTATCTGTATGACTTCTATACCATTTCACAAGGCATTTAGGCATTTTAACAACAAAAATATGGTAAAAAGCTACCTACGTAAAAAGTAAGTAAACAAACCTATGTAAACAAATTGTAAAATGAGTTTGACAAAATTGTCATGTCAACCTGGTTGAATGTCACTCGAGTATATATACACGAAAAATGTGTACCGAACACATGCATAAATATGCATGCATTCGGGTCACATTTTGTAGCCTTTTGGTGCACTTTTTTTGACGGAGTTACTCTTCCTTAGTTTTTATTATTCGTAGACTGCTGCTATATAGATTACGTTGAATGTGACCAAGCATTGCGTTGCGTTGTCGAGTCTAGTACGTAGTACATACTATGTATGTACAGTGAGTATTAAAATTAATTTACTCATTATTCTATACGATCTATATAAGCAGATGGCCTGTGCAATTTGACCGTGTTAGTTGTCGACATCGACCAACATTGATCTTACCCGACCAAATTGCGAAGGTCTGCTATCTGAACCTGGAGGCGTACTACGAAACCGTTTAGAGACACAAATAATAAAACGAGAATGCCGCGTCCTAATTTAACAACGTCATTTCACATATTATGTTACAGTAGGACGCGGCATTCCGATTCGTTCGCTTTACGGCTCCAGTTACGGTTTCGTTGTACGGCCCCATTTTCTCTGGTACAACCCATCATCCGTATTACAGTCGTCGAGTAACGAGTTGGTGGCGCGGAACCAGCTCGGCCAGGAGGAAACGCCGCCGCACCCGGTCTACCCCCACAACTACGGCATGCTTCCCTCCGGTGATGACATCATCCCCATTCGGGATGGTGGTAAGCTATTTGGCAATAAAAACTTCCTTATGTCCCAATTTTTTCTGGATTTGGTAATTTGGAACTTAAATTATTACTTGCCTGCTTTTGTTCAATATCTTCAACACCGATTTCAATGCCAATGGTTTGTTTTATAGTTCCCAAATATGTTGTAAAATATGTTTAATAAGAAAGGACACTGTTCGATTTTGTCTCATAACCTAGTGGGACTGCTAATTTGAAATAGCTGGACCAATTTTTATCAAACTTGCCATAATAATTATTATGTCACTATTTTCGCAGGTGTGTTTGATCGCGAAGAGAGTGCCAGAGACGTCATGAAGATGAAGCTACAGAATATTTTTAAGCATTGGGTAAAAATGTTTTCATCTATTATTATAGAATAGGGATGATGACAAGGTCAAAGATTAGCGAATTTTGTTAATAAAATAAAGAAATCACGGTAAAAAATAAGTGTTCCCAAAATTTCAGCTTGATAGCATTTGTATTTTTTTTGGTATGCGCCTTTAAAGTTGGATATTCAAGTCGAATTTTTTTTTCTATTAAATTTCTTAATATTTGTATACAATTCGATAACTTATGCAATTAAAAGCAACTTTTGTTATGAAACAACTTTCATAAACGCAATATTTAATATACCTGTCGAACAAAGTTGTCTCCCGATGCGTACAAACTACGAAAGACTGACGTCAGTCTTTCGTAGCACTTTGTATGGAGCGTTTCGGGCAGGTCTTTTTTATGAGATATTTGAATTGTCATATCTTGGTGAATTTTTAAGCTATCAGAGTTATTCTTTCAACGATGTTTCTATTTTTTAAGTGTCCTTCAATTACCGATAAGAAAAAAAATAGTCATCATGCCTATTATCGGTGCCTGCTCTAAAGTGCTGAAATCTTTTATAACGATCTCACAGTCAAGTTTTCTAGTGCAGCATACAAAGTTGTAAAGATTGAGAAAATGGCTTAATTTTTGACAAATTTGAATAAGATTCTATAGAAATATAATAAGAAATATTAAAAATAGAATAGCGATAGTTACTGACCAAATTTTTACCTATTCTTAGTCGGACTAAAGCATGTAACTTTGTTTCTCAGATGGACAGCTACAGGCGGTCACAGCAGACCGACGACTCCTACCTCCTGGACACACTGTAAACGAGCGGCCATATTACAAGTTCACAGTAAACGAAGTAGACTTGACTTTAAAAAGGAATTTATAAATCTGATGGGACTGGA
Organism: Aricia agestis; assembly: GCF_905147365.1. Taxonomy (NCBI): domain Eukaryota; kingdom Metazoa; phylum Arthropoda; class Insecta; order Lepidoptera; family Lycaenidae; genus Aricia; species Aricia agestis. The sequence continues at coordinate 13,749,479 of NC_056408.1, read as the reverse complement.
AAAAGATAGAACAGTATGTTTTTTCACTCGGAAAAGGAGTTTCTTTATAACCTGGCTAAGGTTATATTATAATATAATAAGAAACAGTATGAATACTACATGCGGCAGATAATTTTGACGGGGACAGTCTTGTATACATTATATTATATAAATTGGTTTCATTGGTATTTCCATAAAGTTTTGCAGGTTTTAAGAACAAACGCGAATTAGGTAGGTTTCATGACTTACTGTTAATCGAAATAGGTACACATGTATACAGAATATTTCACAAAGGCTTGTGAAATATTTGAAGTGAAAACTTCTCGATAGCGGCGTTGTCCACGTTTCTTGGGGTAGGTAAAATGTTTAAATCGTGCCACGACGATCCTTTATACAGGGTGTAACAAAAATAAGTGATAATATTTTAGGGTGTGTACGTGTTCCTTGTAGAGAGTTCACTGTGAAAGTAGCAGCGCTGAAAGACCAAAATTTTTTTTCACTTTTGTATGGGGAAACTCGTGATGCTCGGGCCCTTGCCCATACAAAAGTGAAAAAAAATTTTCGTCATTCAGTGCTGCTACTTTCGCAGTGAACTCTCTACAAGGAACACGTACACATCCTAAAGTATTATCACTTATTTTTGTTACACCCTGTATTATACGATGAGGGAAAAATCAACGCGTTATTTTTTCATCTGTAAATCGGGTTAATACTTACTAGCCTTGAAAACAATGTTTCGTATTAATACAAGGTAGTTGGAATAATTGCAACAGTTAGTGCCGCAGTTATAGTTTGGTATAGTTTATTAAAAGTTTTTATCAAAAGCTCACCCGTGGTTACAAAGTCAAGACTCAAGTTTACTCCGTTTGCGTATTGTTAAAATGTATATTGATATGGATTTTGTTTGTAGGTGGATCAGTCAATTAAAATATAATATGACTATTTCATTAAGGCTGGTTTTTGTAATAAATATAATTTGTACTATGAGAGTACTAATAGGAAGATAGGAGACCTGCGTATTCTGGTGGGTTATTGTCAAGCCCAGCCTAAATGTCAAGACTCATGATTAATAACATGACATAACCCTACCAAATAACGTAGGTCCGCTATCTACCCATGAATATTATATTTCTATGATCATTACATTTTACAGATTTTTTGTTTGTGTTTTATCAGTACCTTAAACTACTATAATACTTTTTCTGTACCAGTTTTATTTGTGAAAAAGAAGAGTAAAAATTTTGTTACAATATTAGATATATATAAAATTGTTGTGTCGACACTCGACATATTATATGACGTAATGTAAGTTTACCATCGCTAATGTTACAATTAGTGTAGTGTAGCAATTCTGTGGGATTTGTGTAAGTATAAATAAATAACGACACAGTCCAAAAGTTGTTTCATTTATCCGACTTCCAAAAAGGAGGAGATAATATTAACACGTATTGTAAGTATCTTTTTATATTATCCCTATTAAAAATTAAGGTTCGTTAAATGCCCTATTAATAGTTGTTTATAAAGAATTGGCATTTCAATAATCTACTTAAGCCAAAAAAACCCGTAGTCGATTAAAATATTTTATGTACAGCAAAGTTGGCCATAAAAATTAGATTGTAAATATGCAATTCATTTTATTCAAAATCATAACCGAAACCGATAATTTGAAAAAATAATTCTGAGATACCCAGTACTTCTAATCAACTAGTTACTTCCTTTGTTTTTGTGTTCTTTGATCTTTCTCGTGAAGGCGATGTTGAATGACAATAACTTACAATTTAGAGAAAAAAAGACTGTCAAATATACTTCAAGAATAAGTTAAATCACAAGTGGCTTCACTCTAAGGCCGGGCGCGCACTAGCGGCCAAGCCGCAGCGGCCAGGCCGCGGCGGCCATCAAGATAGATACCTCGGTATGAAACCGCCATAGACGACGCGCACCTGGCCGCAACGCGACCAGCGGCCACACCATACTTTCGATGGCCGCCGTGACCTGGCAGCTGCGACCTGGCCGCTAGTGCGCGCCCTGCGCGCACTAGCGGCCAGGTCGCATCCTCTATCGGTTGTATCACGTGGAGTGCTCGCCTCTAAGAAATTGTTCGGAATCATACCTCCTGCAACTTTTCGCTATCGTTCCATGCGAAACATATTATACTTATTATACCATCCTCATCACCTTGATGAGTGGCACTCTTCCACGGTGTGTTTTATTGCGTAAAGTTCTGCTGCGCACTGTAAAACTTTGAAACAAACTGTCACCAGCAAAGGTCAAGGTTTGCAGGTCGTGAAAATATGAAAACCATGAATATAATATAATATAAAATGTTTTTACTATACGTACTAATCGCCACACTATCGTTTGTACTAATGTAGCATCGCGTCGCCCTAACTATCATAGATCCTATAAGAAAAGTCAATTAGTTACGATCGTTTTTAAAGCACTCGGTGATTGTTTAATCCAAAAAGGACATTGTATTTGGGATACAGTATAATAATATTATGTAGTCTACTATGCCACATATAAATGGTTTCAATCGATTATGGGTTTTTGGTCCATACATTTTTGGGCATTCACCTTTGCAGTCTTGATGGTAGGTATTATAAAATGTTGTAAACCTGTTACGCATGTAAAAAGGCAGCCCCAAAATTTCATATTATCTAGTACCTAATGCTAACAATAAGAAGGCTCACCTAATGGTTTGAACGAGATACGCTATAGCTTAGAAATAAAAAATCTGGTTGTAAAGCATATTTAGTTTAACTTTCACCGAAACATCACAAGTGAATTATGATTTTGTTACATACAGACTCCCGCCTGATTGTCGTACAAACTTTGTTGGTTAAACTTTTGTTCCGTAATTTTGTAGGTATTTGTTTTATGATTTTGCAAGTATTAGAGAACCTCACACAGGTAGAGTGTTCCCATATTTGAAGACGTAAGAGGATGAAGTGGATCAAGTGGACAAGTAACATTTTATAATACAAGGGTAATACTCATTTTATTCCGGCTTGTAATTTCAACAAACCTTATAACTTACCTACTTCATCGTCTAGCTGACGTATCTGGCTATACATAATAGAATAATCCACATATTTTTTATTTCAAATATTTTTTCCGGTGCTACAGTCTTCCACTCCACTCCAATCCACTTTCGACTTTTTTCTTATGGAAACACTACCTACCAACTATGAACTTACGCCTGGGATTAAGAGGATTCCACACCGCCGTTTTTCCATACAGACGCTGTCCCCTGTTTCCTCCCTGGATAATGCCGGTAGAGTTATGATTTTTTTCCTGAATATCTATGGCCACTATTAGCATGTCCCTATGTTTTCTTTTTTTCATAATTTAATTATTAAAAAAGATAAGAACGTCCAAAAACCCAAAAAAATGGCCAGATTTTCCTCTGTATTCAAACACCCAGAAAACAAAACTGGCTAGAATATACAAAAAAAAATAAAACATAGGAACACAGCTCAAGCCTTGCTTTAATTCTTAATGAAAAAAAAAAACTTAAATCGGTTAAGTTTTGGAGAAGGAATCAGCGGACAACGAATCGAAGTTTTACTGTTCTTTTATTAGAACTTTTGTCGTGTTGTCTCTATCGCGCTCTGCGGTGGGAGACTTGAGATTGGTGAGACAGCAATACATTTTCAAATACCTATTTTCAATTTCTCTCGCCCCTGGTGTATCCTCTTAACCGAGACACCATAGTAACACGGGACACCAACAAAGAGATAGAGAATGAGCGTAACCAAATGGATAAATAACCGTTAGTATCTGCTAAGTACTCACATACAGTTTTGCTCGATAATTATACTCCACATCGAGTAATAATTACTGTGTGGACCGCAAAACTGACAGTTTGAAGGCTGGCATCGAGCTGGCTCGATGGGATTAAATGTATCGATTAGAGTAAAACTATCGAGCAATGCTGAATGTGTGGACGAAAGCCCGAGCCTCGGGTTTGCTCGACGTTATTGCTCGATCGAGCAAAACCGTATGTGAGTAGGTACTTAGTATTATAGAACAATTGAATGTACAAGCCATGTAACTTAGAGTTATGACAGATTTAATATTATGCAACTTGAAATTATTATGGAATACAAATTGACTAAATGCCGTGGAGTTCTGACCAAAACTGTCTAGGATTCCTTGGGGTGAGGCTCCATTAGTGGTGAGGTAACATTGACTTGATCATCATTATTATAATGTTCTTTGTGAAAAAACTATCATTAAACCTACTATAAACATACCAATAACGAATATCTGCCATCTATTTCCCTGATAGTACGTTAAGATTGCATTTCTAACAATGAACTGAATTGGGAAACACTTACATTCTAAGCGGAACTTACTTTTACTAAGTTGTTACAAAAGTACCTTAACCTTACTCTAATCAACTGAAGTAAGTTCCTTAAGTACTTTGGTGTTAGCCTTAACAAGTAGAAAGGTTACACCTCTCAATCGAAGAACTTAACAGAAATCCAATTTTGTGATTTGTTAGTGTTTTTTTAACTTTTTGCTTAATTTATTCCATAGCTATATTAATAGTACTGCTTCCCACTTCATACAAAACTCTTAAGAGTCCCTGGAAAGGATAGTTTTAATTAAATAAGCGAAAGTGTACGGTTCTCATGCTATTAACGAATTTCCATATGAGCGAAGTTGCATTTGACAACATCTAAGTAGTTACGTGGGAGAGCCATTCTTCGTCACGAATGTACCGGCTCGACCGGAGAAATACCACGTTCTCACAGAAAACCGGCGTGAAACAGCGCTTGCGCTGTGTTTCGCTGAGTGAGTGAGTTTACCGGAGGCCCCTATCCTATTCCCTTCCCTACTCTCCCCTATTCCCTTCCCTTCCCTACCCTCCCCTATTACCCTATTTCCTCTTAAAAGGCCGGCAATGCACTTGCAGCTCTTCTGATGCTGCGAGTGTCCATGGGCAACGGAAGTTGCATTCCATCAGGTGACCCGTTTGCTCGTTTGCCCCCTTATTTCATTAAAAAAAAAGTTAACTCACATAGTTACTTATTATTAAGGTGACGCCGCGCTAAAATAAAAAAAACGTGTTGGATATTATGTTTTAAGCAACGTACGGCGTAAGCAATAAAATGGTTTTTGTCGCGTAATTTTAAAACCATAAATATATTTCATATAAGCTATGGGCAAATTAAACTATATTATGCTTGAACCAATCTATGTACAAATTTTGGAAGCGTAAGTTACCCTCCTCTGTTGGCAAAATTACGATCCCTTTTTTTACAGAGGTCTTTTTGATTGATTATTCTGTGCTATAAAAGTTGACCAATCGTGTTATGTTACGGGTAATTCAAAGACAAAGACATGATGAATACTGACAATGACTTTAATTTCTTAGCTTTAGTAATTGCTGAGAAAAATCGATATCGCTACAGCCAAATTATCGAGGTGTCGCTTTAAATTATACCTATCACATGAGTACCTAGAACAATGATATTCTATGTTACTAACGTATTTTAGAAACTCATTGACCTAGAATAATATGTCAACGTCTGGAGCAATTATCATACAATCAGGCGATTCGTCTGATAAGCTGTATGTTTCTATTTCAGTTACCTATACCCGGTCCGAGTATCATCATCGTTCATTTTCCGGTCTTTACGTGCATCGAGTCTAACGCAGGGTTGTCCCGCAAAAAAATATATAAAATCTGAAACCCTCCTCTAGTAGTGTTCCACACGTTCGAGGTTTTTTAGCGGGCGTTCGCGTTGGTCCATCACATATTCCACCACATACCACATAATATATCAGAGATATTTAAAGAGTATCTGCAGTATGTGGTTCAAACTCTTCCTCGACCAATAATAATTATGTCGATAAAAGATAACAGAAGTCAAAAAGCATATATTGCAACATGGTCGCACTGTTGATAGAAGATTGTTTTGAAGCAAGTCCACTTGGAAACACGTACCTGTGCTGATTTACTAAGTCGTTCGCCTAAACACTTAACTTCAAAAAGATTTAGATTTCCCAGGCTGCAAGTTTTTTTGTTTGTAAAATGTAATTTATTATGCCTGCTAAAACACTGAACTCAAAGTATTTCCATACCAGATTTCAGCAAAATGGGTTCAGTGGTTTGGGCGAAAGATAGACAGACACTCGTTGCCATTAATAACGCCATTAATAAATAATATCAGTATGGATTTGGACACTTTGTGTTTCGTTTCGTGTTGGCACAATTTTAGAACCAAAAGTGTCAGCCCTGATTACGGACTGAACAGGGAAATGAAGTTCAGTTAACGATCAGGTTTTTATGGCGCATGTGATAGCCCTGGGACATAAATGCGAATCCATGTCTCTATTACCATTATATTACCGTAATATGGACTATTGAATTTATATTTTGCACTTAAATTAGAGGATGATATTTTTAAAAGAGTGCTCATAAATCTTAGTAAAATTCTTTGCTTCCTTGAAGCTACACATCCATCCATTTCTAAGTAGTAACTGCTACGTGAATTTGAAGCTTTTTGAAGTTTCAAGTACTCAGTACAATCAATTTCACCATACATTGTAAATATTGTGGCGATAGCACAAATATAATTACTAATTTCATGATAATACTATTGTTTTTTAAGAGAAATATAAGGAAAAAGGAAATAAGACACTACACAAATTAAAGAAAATATAAAATTATAAATAAATATATAGCCTACACGTGGCCTACGCCAACCTACTACGACTATACCAGTCGCCACAAAAATATTTTGGGTCGTATAAAACCAGAACAAGAGCTCAACCTGAAGTATTTCACGTGAAAAACTCATTTACACCTGTACATAGATTACAATATACAGGAAGAGTTTTATTTTTTCAATTTTCTTCAATTCAAAATTCGTTCTCGCCTCTATTTACTCCTTTTGTTAATTGCAATAAGCTTGAGTACGAAGCCAAACTAAATAGGAACGAAAAGTGGAATCATCATTTAGCTTAAAATGTGTAAACGCAACAAGTTAGGTTTTAGCGCAAAGTTTGCACTAACTCTGACAGTGAGGGAGTGGCGAAGCAAAATTGTTACAAGTTTTCTTGAGATAAGTTTTTAATAGATAGGTTAGTAGACGAAGAAAAAATTTGCCTTATGCCCGGGCCGCACCTGCGTCGTGTTTCGTGCTTAAAACATGGACCTTTGGACGATCTGCGTGAATCGTCCAATGGTATCGTCTCTTATCACGAAGCTTCGTACGATAGACGCATGTGCGGCCGCGGCTTTACTGAAGGCAAAGTCCTAGGAAGTCCTAGCTCAAATGTTTGACTATCCGTTATTATGACGGCAGCATCAGCATAGGCAGTAAACAAAAAGTTTTGTTCGAGTTGGACAACGTTTCTGTCAATATTCTGGATGAAACATGTCGGATTTTGGTCGAATTATTTCTGTTTTTTTATGAAATAAGGGGGCAAACGAGAAAACGGGTCACCTGATGGAAAGCAACTTTCGTAGCCCATGGACACTCGCAGCATCAGAAGAACTGCAGGTGCGTTGCCGGCCTTTTAAGAGGGAATAGGGTAATATGGTAGGGAAGGGTAGGGAATAGAATATAAGGGAATAGGGGAGTGTAGGGAAGGAAATAGGGTAGGGCAGCGGATTGGGCCTCCGGTAAACTTACTCACTCGGCGAAACACAGCGCAAGCGCTGTTTCACGCCGGTTTTCTGTGAGCCCGTGGTATTTATCCGGTCGAGCCGGCCCCTTCGTGCCGAAGCATGGCTCTCCCTGTATGTACTAGGAGCGCCCTTTACTTCTGACCCTTGCGTAATATTCCATATTCTTGTAATTTCAAACATTTTTGGTGCCGTTAGAATATTTGAGTGTGGTCTAGTCATCTCTATATCAGTGTGGAGGTGTCTGACACATCCCGCTTGTATGTCAGCGGCCACTCGATACTGCTAATCGGATTTGAGCGTTTGTGGATTTTAGTGAGCCGTAGGCCGTAGCCGGACTATTAAATCAGTGCAGTCTTCTTGAAACTTGTCGATGGTTTGTTGCGGTTTGTGCGATCAAGCTGATTGACTTTTCGGTAAAAATATTTTGTCTCTACAGCGGCTTTATGGTAAAAAGTAATCTGTATAAGTAACATCTTTAGAAATTCTACTGTATACCACAGAACTCCTCCTACACGGCTGGACCGATTTGAATTTAAAAAAATTGTAGGCATTTGGGTAATAACCCAGACTGGCTGGACTACGCGTCTATCGGGTCCGCTATAGAATAGAATGAAAGTGAAAGTTTCATACCTATTTAAGAGTAAGTGGCTAAATCGATTTATAAATATGAGGTATCCAGGAGATAAAATATACAGATATATTATATATACAAACTATACGATAATATTTTGTTTTATGGATGTGAAATTTTCGAAAAACTTAAAAGATAAGGCATTATCCTTAAAATTATTTATGATAGAGTTTCTATAACAATAAATAAAAAATCTATAATTAAACTTACCACTATATTCAACTTGTATTGTATTATAAAGTAACATGTACCCACTGTATTTTTGACGAGAGGACAACAGATTAATTTTCATTTGAAATACTTCTGCCGTTGTCATAATATACGCGTTATTTTGTGTTGAGCATTTACGAATATAGTAAGTGAATGAAGAAAGCATAAAAAATTCAAAACGATTTTCATTTGTAATAACAATGTCATGAAAACTTAATTCTTCCATTCAGAAACAATTCTTTCTAGCTTTTCCGTTTTGTAATTTAAATTTCTTAATCACAGATTAATTTTTTCTAGTTTTCAAATCCTGGTCACAAAGCTTCGGTTTGTGGTCTTGCACGACTCTGAAAAATAATTATTTCATAATGATTATTTTCCGTAGATTTCTTATTTCAAGCAAAAATCCTTTAGGCGATTCCGTATTTTCATTACAAATTCTGTACCATTTCCGCTAAAATTAAAATATTTATTGTGGAATAAACATTTCCTGCACACTACAATGAACAAAAATAATTTAAGTATTTTTTTTAACACCTTGCGTTGACTAATATTGTGCTTAATATTTAGCGCATTGACATTATGTTTAATGGACAATGTTAAGCCCCTGTTCGTATTGATGGATAGCAATGATTGCGTAGCTGCTTGCAATCATCATCGACATGGGCGTACCCAGGATTTTAGCTAGGGGGGGAGGGGGGGGGGGGGGGGGGGGGGCAGCATACCTTTTTAGAGAAGATGGTCGGTCTGGTATATTGAAACAAAAAATCATGAAAATTGAGTTTTACTAATCTGACTGAAACTTAATTTTGCGCAGTAGGTTATAATTAATTCCGCTTTGCCAGGAAAATTGACGTTTAATTGATCTTCCAGGAGGTCGGCAGCTGTCGCCACCTGCCCCTACCTGAGTACGGCCATGATCATCGACTTCAATCATGGACAATTTAAGAAGAATACACTCCTTTATAAATGATCGCCTGTATTTGTCTATCGTGATTCGTGAGTCAAGACATTTTACCAAAAAGTTGTATTCTTTCTGAATCTTTAGAATTAAGAGTCATCAACATCTCATTTTAATTTGAATGCTGTAATTTAGTTTTCTCTACGATAATTTCGTTCTAATTTTTACTATTAAATGCAATTTGACTAAGTACCCAGTAGAATTATGCTATAATAAATTGAGTTTGCATACAGAGGGACACGACGTGTCGCTTGATCGAACAAAATAATTAAGGTACGCTCTAACATCCAGTTTCCTTCCGTTATAGAACCTACAAGATTGTGTACGTATGACCTAAGAAATAAGAATGTAGAGGAGCGCTAAATGTATCACTAAAAAAAAAGATAAATTTCTTTAAACCATATTTGTCTTTTATTTAAAAGTTCACGTTACCTAGTAGAAAGGCTGTTCTTTAAATGGTAAGTGTGTGGTGCTAAACGATAAGTTTAACTCGTGTATGACATGTGTACATATTATATCAATAATAATTGCTGTATAAATTTAAGTTTTATTATAATTTTTGTGCACAATAAAGTATATTATTTGTTGTTGTTATTGTTGATACATACTTTTGCTTAGACTTCAAGTTATCTGATTATTATTAGTAATGATAATCAGATAATAATAATAATAATAAAAGAGTAATAATTCATTACTCTAATGTGTTTTTCAATCAAATTCAGTTATTAGAATGATGCAGTTCTATTGTATTTTTGTTTATTAATTTGTGGCGGTACCCACAAATTTAAGTTTGTTTAATAATGCATGTTGTGTACTTATATCTAGTAAGACAGACAGACAAACATAACAGTCAACATGTATATTATTTATTTTCGGTAGCACCGTGAACAGAACAGAACTAAGTATTGTGACTAGTATATCGTTCACCCCAGTTCACAAATCCCACACACGAACCAACTTGATTTTGTCATGCATTGTCAACGTAATTTCATTACTGATTTGCGTTATATGCCACACTCGGAGTTCGGACCGAATAACAATATCTTGCTTTACATGGGCGTAGTTTGTGAGTGTGTGCGTGATATTGTGTAAAGTCGGCTACATATAGGCGAACGCGTGGGCCGACGCGTTGGCCGGTGCGTTCGGTTCGGGCCTCAGTCTGTCGTTAGTAGAACTAGTTTGATAGAGGACTAGTGAAATTCGCTGATGCATCAGCAATACAGCATGGAAAAAAAAGGGTTGCACGTGATAACGCGACTAACTATTAATTATTTTGTATTGCTAGTTGCTACATATTAATTATTTTGTATTGTTATTAAGCATCGTCGTAGTGTCTCGTCTCGTCTCGGTGTCACCTGACCCTAAAATTGCACTTGTATGTTTTCCCTTCACTTCATCAAGTTTCAAATCAAAACGACGAATAGATACTGCAAAGTTTTCACACAAGAGGCAGCATCATAAAGTTAATATACCTAGCGGAATTGAGCAACAATCTCGAGCTGTCAAACGAAACCAAAATTGGTTTTCATCTGTGTGAAAAATATGTGTACGTATACACTTACACAAGCATGATTGAACATGAATTCTATGAGATTAAATTGTCAACGTGCGGCACGTGCCGACTGGACGTCAAAAAAAGAGTGCTGCTGTCATGTATCACACGTCTCTTATTACCACGCAGTGTTACTGATAGTGACATCTCGCTTGCTCAGGCCTTTGTTTCTCTATTCCGCTAGGTATATTAACTTTATGGGCAGCATCAGCTCAGACAATAAAAAAAAGTCTCTGATAAGACGTGTGCAACATGTCGGATTTTGATAGGATTATTTACTCTATGTGCTGTATGTGCTAAAGAGCGTCCGTGGCCTAATGGGTAGACCTTTGGATCGCACACGTAGAGGGTGCAGATTCGATCCCGGGTGGAGGCGTGTAACAATGAGACATTTTCTGATCTCAAGTGCATAATACGGACGTATGGTGAATGAAATATCGTGAGGAACCCGCACATAGTTGGTCCCAGACGTATTGAGTAGTTCTTTCCTCTGGACTAGGCCGACTATGATGCGAGAATGCCCTATGCGCTTGGGACACCATACGGACATTTAAAACTTGTCCCAGGCTCTACAGTATTTGAGAGTGGTTACTTCGCTCTGAAAATACTAGGCCATAGCGCTAGGCCATTTGCTCGCAACTTTTGCGTAATATTGTCACCGTCTCACGACTCACAAGTCATGACTCACGACTGAACTATTTCTTAGCATTTTGAGACATAAATGAATGCACCCACTTGTCGCCTCGAGCGCCTGTTAACTTCGTGCTATTGTTTGCTGCATCTTGTGCTATTTAGGTAAGAGCTAATTTCAGAAGACCAGATTTTATTTTTAAATCACGTTTTTAAACATTTTATATTGTAATAGTTGATTTGGTGAACTTAGCCAAATTGGTTAAGCTGTTTTCGAGTTGTAGCGAGACTAATACTGTCGAAATAAAATAATAATTACATGGTAAGTACTTAATATACAGGGTGTAACAAAACTAAGTGATAATACTTTAGGGTGTGTACGTGTTCCTTGTTGAGAGTTCGCTGTGAAAATAGCAGCGCTGAAAGACCAAATTTTTCTTCACTTTTGTATGGGAAAACTCGCGACGCTTGCCCATATAAATCACAAAAAAATTTTGCTCTTTCAGCGCTGCCACTTTCACAATGAACTCTATATAAGGAACACATACACACCCTAAAGTATTATCACTTAGTTTTCTTACACCTTGTAGAAACCTAAGATTTGGTGGGAAGATGTGGTCATGTTCCCTGATACATGAATCTAATAATGATTTTTTTATTTTGTTAGTCTCGCTAAAACTCAAGAACGGTTGAACCGAATTGGTTAATTTCAATCTTGAAACATTTGTGGATGTCCAGGGAAGGTTTACCTATATTAGCACGAAAGTCATACGGATTTTAGCGGGTCATCTAAGTTAATATACATTATAAATAGTATTAAATATTAAATAAAGTACTAGGTATAATATTACTATAGGTATAACTTTTATGCAATTTGTTTACAAAAAGTTTATCCGAGCATAAAACAAGGGTTAATGCCTCGCCCATTGGGGGCTGGGGCACAACATGCAACAAAGCTTTTAGTGAAAACTTGTCTTTATGTTTTCGGGAGTTTTACCTGTGTACTGCCTTTATTACTTAGCGCCAACGATGTTTACCATGGATAAATCACTAAACATTCGTGGAAAACTACTTTTTATTATCAATTTTTAAAGTATGTAATGATAATTATGTATTTAATAATAATAAGGCCTTTGGTATTTTAGTAAAAAAAAATGAAAACTGCATTTAACTTCTGCCTACTTATGTCTTTTGTCTCTTCAAAATCTTGTCAAAAAATGTCTTTTAAACAAAAAATTTAAGATATTGTTGATTTTAAAAAACATTTTAATCATCATCATTATCATCATCATGGAGCGCGGGAGACCATCCCACGTTGACGTGGACACATTCGTATGGACTTATTATATATATTTTTTTGTATGGACAGTTGAGGGGGTTAACCCTCGGTTGGTCGCGCTTTTAAAATAGCGCCGTTGGTTACCTGGGGTCTTTGAAAGCCCGAAAATTAAATGACATAGAAATGGCATAAATTTATATATTTCTTAACTTTTTTCTGTAAATTATTATTATTTAATTCAATGTTAATCAGATTTAATCAAAAGATTAATTATATTTTGAATACTTATAACCAAAACTTACAAATTAAAAATAGAAGTCAAAAAATTTCAAGTGGAAACCGTGAGTTGGGAAAATTGAAAAAAATCAACATTATTTTAAAATTATGGTAAAACGTGTAGGTAATACTAAAATAACAGTTAAATTTCCTATAACTTAGACTGAAATTTAAAAAGCTAAGTCCAAATAACATATTATAAACTATTGAATGTTAAACATTGACGAATTTTAAGCAACAAAACCTTATATATTTTATACAATTTCCTGCTCTAATACTTTAAACGTATGGTAAATATACCGACAATTAGTTTCTAATCATCACCAAAAAATAATCATCATCATTTTGGTCTACATAGCAAAATATGCATTTCTGGAAAAGTGCGTCTAAAACTTCCTATATGTAATATAAAATTAAAACACGAACATTTTAATAGGTTTATTAATAAAATACAAGGAAAATCATAAAAGAAACCCATTTCGGTGTGAAAACTGTATGAAAATATCAAATCGAATTTAGTTACGCGGTTGGTCACCTGGGGTCTTTAAAGACCCCAGCGTGAATAAACGCATCTGTAACACATAATACATGCACGTGAGCTCAGATTAGTGGCAATTATATCGAAATTTAATTCCTTTTAGGAAGCTACCTAAAGAGCGGAGTTTCGCAAAATCCGGGCTTTTAAGACCCCACGACCAACGGTTAAGGATCTTTGTAATTATTATTGTTATATCAATAGCATGGTTGCATTTTTCGGATGATTGGTTTAGTAAAAAAATCGGCCAAGTGCGAGTTGGACTCGCGCACGAAGGGTTCCGTACCATTATAGAGCAAAAATAGGTAAAAAATTGTTAATTTAAATTTCATGATTACATAATTATTAAAGTATAAAATATACTAAGTACTGAGTATTTTGTAAATATTTCAATTTGTGCTTAACTATCTCATTATTGATATCGAGCAAAAAATAGCAAAAAAAATATTCTTTTATTCGCCCCCTTAAATATATTTTAATTTATTTTGTTTTTAGTACTTATTTGTTGTTTAGCAGCAACCTATTAAATATTTACCGACTTCCAAAAAGGAGGAGGTTATACGTTCGGCTGTATGTATCTTTTTTTTTTTTTGTATGTTCAACGATAACTCAGCCATTTGTGATCCGATTTTCAAAATACTTTTTGTGTTGTATAGGGTTTAACTCAAATTTGGTACCATGTTCACAAAAGTGGTGATCTGATGATGGGATCCTGGAGGAATCGAGGGGACTCCTTGAAATTTGTATGGAAACATATAGTGATTTCAATTTTTTCTGAAGCATTCGAGGTAAATGCTCCCAAAAAGTAAGATTTCGCACCAGGTTATACCCTGGATCCGAAGGTACCCAACAGAACTTTTGAATCCTTATAGATACAGGTTCGGGGATTTCAGCGTTGTTTAAACAACTGAAAGCATAAGCCAACACATCAATTTATTTGATCATCATCATCAAAATCATAATAATGCCACATTATGACCCAATTATTGATGCTTTTCGTGATATTTTGCATCGAAGCAGATGTTTTTGATGATGATTTCGCTGTTTGTGGACCGATTTTCGAAATTCTTGTGTTGTTGTATAGGATTTAATCTTGATTTTGTGTAATAATTACGAAAGTGGTGAGCTGATGATGGGATCTATGAGCAATCGAGGGAAATGCTTGAAATTTATCAAAAGACTCATAGTGGTTAAAATGTTGTTTCTAGTAACTGACGAATAAGAGAAAGTTCATACGAAGGTGTCTCTTGGTCGAAAGGCACTGAACAGAACTCCTGAACCTTTAAAGATAAAAGTTTTTAAGTTATATACATACTACAGTCTTCATTACTTTGAAGTCGGTACCAGTCCCAAAAGCTTCAGATATTCTGACATTGACTGAACTCATGATAAAATTTGCTGGTACCGACTTCAAAGTACTTAATGAAGACTGTAGTATGTACAGAAATAGGTAAGATTTAGACGAATTCTGAAAAAGGCACTATTATAGAGTAAGAGTTATTTCATACTTTTTAGTTCATATTATTATTGTTTTTACCTTGGAAGTCGGTTTTAATTTTTTGTTAAAAATAACAATTTCATAATAAAGCCTGATTGAATCGTATAGTAAATTTTGTATATTGAGATTTGAGCGGTTTCTAGAACAGAAACCTTCACAAAAAGTACTCTTCGGACGAAGAGTTATTCGTATAATTATGATCAAACTTCACCTACAGGTAGGCAACTTGTTCATGATAGGTATGTGGTCTAGTAGTCGGTCTTCGTGCAACCTATAGCGCGATTCAGCGCACTGATAGTGACATCTACCGGTGACATTTGGAACTAAATAATTTAGAACTTTGCTCAGTTATAAAGTCGCAATTTGCAAATAAGATGTTAATCATGTAAGATCTTGATATGCACGTGAGACAGCCTGCAATTTGGAAATGTACGCGACCCAGTTTTGAATTTATGTAAATAAATGTGTCGACAAAAATTTTAAGTAAGTGGGCACCCGGCAGCCGGCACATAGCTATCGACTCTAGTGAAACGCGTAAATTAAATATTATTAATATTATCTGTGTACGTAATTATAGCTCTTGGCTCTTTTTATTTAGCTAGCTATCAAGTTTTATTAGCAAGAGCTAATGAAACTTGATAGCTAGCTAAATAAAAATAATTGTGAAAAAATATGTATACTAAGTCTGCTTGTCTTTGTCGAGCACGTCGGAAAAGTCACATGACAAAAAAAGACCACGAACAGCGTTGCCAGATTTTTTTTGTGCCAAATCGGGAACTTTTTTGAGTGAAAAATCGAGATTCTTCAGTCAAAAGTGGGACAAAGTAACAAAATGTATAAAATCAAAAGATTTTCGAATTTTTCTCTTTTTATTTGCGTTAAAAAAATAACCACAGCCGAACATATAACCTCCTCGTTTTTTGGAAGTCGGTTAAAAATAACGTTTACGTGACAATTAATAGCTAAAGTAGCCAAACAAAATCCACCCCTACACTCTTATCTTCATTACGCACCATTCTTTCTCAGCAAGCTGCACCTACGTTCGGGCTTTCCCCGAAAAGCAGGACTGAGCCTGTCCCGCGCGGGACATTTAATTTTCATGAAAAAATCGGGACGTCTCGCCAAAATCGGGACGTCTGGCAACGCTGACCACGAACCTTTAATAGTTATTAATTATAATATTATGTTGCGTATAATATCTTCATCAGTAAGAGGGAGTAACAATATAGAAGGTTTTATGTCAGTTCTAGGAAGAGTGATCCTTTCTTGAGGCGAAAATGTTGTCTTTGAAGTAACTAAGATTAAGGAAGGGCATGTTATAATATATTTAATATACCCCGTTGTATACATATTGCATATCCTGTACTTCCTTAATTAAGTAATTTCTTAATTCTCTACGTAATACAAATGTAAAAGTTTGTGATGCTGGATGTATGGATCTTAATACTTTTTGTACTAAACATAGAGTTCTCGTAGGTTGTAATGTACATAATATACATAATAATGTATATTATTATGCATATTGCAAGTCAAAAATTGACTAAGGTTCACTCGGCGTAACAGCCCCCGTAGACAAGAGGGAAATCGCTAACGCTAACGCTAACGCTAGCGCTACAAAATGTATGGATTTGACATTAGTATTCGCTAGCGAAGCGATGACTGATGTCAAATCGCATACATTTTGTAGCGCTAGCATTAGCGTTAGCGTTAGCGCTTTGCCACTTGTCTACAGGCTCTGGGCGGTAGCGGTCATTGACTCCCTGTCAAAAACTTGTCATTTTCTATATAAAACGCGATTGACAATAAGGTGTCAGATGTTGTCAATCGCGGCTATGTATAGAAAATGACTAGTTTTTGACAGTGAGTGAATGACCGCTACCGTCAAGTTACGCCGAGTGAACCTTAAATACATCGAGTTTCACATTTTTTAAAACAGGCGTCAGGCACAATATAATATCATATTATGTTCATCACAATTCACATAATCTAGAATATAGATGAAATATGGAACATACATTTTGACCACTTTTCTTTGGGTCCCTGGTGTTGGTAAGTTTTGAAATATCTCTAAGCTTATGTTTAAAGAAAATATATTCCTGAATATTCGTATTCCTTTGTATAAAAATATTTGTAAGTATTTAGCAATATTTTTTATTATATTCCGGCTAATCTAGATTATACTAGACATCGATGCACGCTCGTTCCATTTACCTCGGCAGTGCTTACGAGATGGTATTATATTCATGGAAATAATACTAATAAAACTAATATCCTAGGTTTTATCTATTATTCTTATTACGTCGATGGGGAACGTGTGGGAACTATAGGTCCTAGCGCATGTCACGTTATAGACAATTTTTTTTTACTACTATTTGACGATGACGTGTGTCCTTAATGTGACGCCGCGTTAAAGTAAAAAACCGTGTTGGATATGTTTTAGATTGCTTGTTTTCTATGAGCATTCATAAAAAACAAGCAATGGAACAGCAAAAATGGAAAGGACGTAAGCGACAAAATGGTTTTTGTCACGTAATTTAAAAACCATAAATACATTTCAAATAAGCTATGGGCAAATTAAAGTGTATGCTTGAACTAATCTATGTACAAATTTTGGAAGCTTAAATTAAAAATAGGAATCCCTTTTTTACAGAGGTATTTTTGATTGATTATTCAGTGTTATAAAAGTTGACCAATCGTGTTATGCTATGGGTAATTCAAAGACAAAGACATGATGAATACTTACAATGAACTTTAATTTCTTAGCTTTAAGGCGTTGCCCTAAAATATATTGTAAACCATGAGTACCTATACAAGGTCTGATTGTGTTGTGTGTCTGTGTATTGTGTAATGTGTTGTTGCCTGTTGTCTTTGTTTGGCACTTTGGAAACGTCAGAATATGGGAGAAGTGGACCTTGAGTTATACATACCTAAACGACGTAAATATCTTTACTAAGGTAAGTCTAGTCATTTTACTAGTCATTTTTATGAGCTATTGCCCAGAGGTTCCCAAACTGGATTTCTTAAGGTCTGTGGCGTAATCTTCGGACTAGCATCAAAGTACTTTAAAACTTTTTTTGTATATGTCGCAGTCGACTGGTTAAAAAAGCCATTCAATCAAACAGCTAGACCTTTGACTGAACAACGCCATTCAATCACACGGCTATACATCGTTTAGCCGACTTCTTGACTTCGACGTTCAACACTACAGCTAGATGACGCTTAGCCATTTGAATTAACTAAGATAACCATAAGTTTAGTGCTATTATTACACAAGCGTAATGATAACAAGCAGACTAATTGTATTCTAACTCATTATGAACACAATTGCAATAAATACCTTGGTGATGCATTTCATAATCCCGTTATTTCTCCACGAATAATAGTTTAAATTTTGATTCACTCGTATGTGCCCCCATAATTTCTGACACTTTAATAATACTTGTAACGTATATTTACGAAAAATATCTTAATACAACCACAGAATAGATAATAGTACAAGTAATACAACCACAAAACACCGGTTAGTTGTCGCGATATTGTAAACAAAACGCACCAAACGCCGCGGTGGTGAGCGCTGAACTAATTCAATCAAACGGCGGCTTTTGAATCAGCTGTAGTGTTGAACGTTTTGAGTGACTTAAATATTTAATTAAAACGCTAGACGTGTGATTGAATGGCGTTGTTTAGTCAAAGGGCTAGCTGTTTGATTGAACGGCTATTTAAACCAGTTGGCTGCGACATATACATAACGATGTGATTCAAAAAGTAATTTAACTTGGACAGGGTCTGAAAATATATGAATTTAAACGGATCGCAATACGGAATATTACGTATAGGTTGGAGCAGAGGGCGCTAATGCACACGTCATAATATTAGAATATTGAAAGAAATGTAGTCAAACAGCGAACATTTTTTTTGATTTCTATATCAATGCTGGTGCTGCCTCTAGCGTGAAAACGTTGCAATAATATTATGTCCTATTTATAGAACACTAGCGACCCGCCCCGGGTTCGCATCGGGTATAAAATATATAGCCACTGAAAAAATGATTAAAATCGATTCAGCGATTTTGACTTTTATTCATATTACTACCCTTGGCCCACATTGGTCGGTACCCTGCAATTTTTAATATCTTTGAAAATATTCATTTAAATCATATGCTGTAAAGAGCCATATAGATCTACATTAAATCAACAATGTATTTAAGTAATTTAATTGGTTCATCCAATTAAATTACTTAAATACATTGCTTAAATTATAAAATAATATTTAAATTGCTTCGAAAATTAGCCATTATATTTTGTCGTAAAAAGAAAATGACAAAAAAATATTATCGTAGGATATCCATAAGAGATAGAGACATACACCATCGCGGAGTTTTCTGTAGACTCTATCTATTAAAGAAAACCGCATCAAAATCCGTTGTGTACTTTTAAAAATTAAAGGGAACAAAGGGACATGAGGGAAAAAAGCGACTTAGTTTTATAATACGCATAGATTTGAAAGGTTATTAATAGACGGTAAATGTTGAATGTTTTTGTATTATATTTTACAAATATTGTTTTTAATTAAGTACTAATTATAAAACAACACATGGAACCTGGATATATTGAGCTAAGCTTGGGCTATTATATAAATTTATACTGGTACAACATAATATTATATTTAAAGTATATTGTAATAATATATTATTAAATATTTCTGAATCAGCGTAACAATTCAACAACTCTTAAAAATCAAAGAACTTAATATACTATACATTATATAATTATAATTAAGTCGAGTAAATTTTTAATATAAAATAATATTTTTAGGGACGAAACGTAGTAAAAAGTAGAGGTCTGTAGCAGGGAGAACACAAATTACAATATTATTAAATGTTTGTTATTTATTTATGTTAATGTAATGATTAAAACAAGAACAAGTCTTATTGAAGTTTGTTAAATGGCACAGGCTATAATGCTGCCATTCATTTTGTTGTAAATACTTGAATTAACTTCAAGGCTAGTATAGGTAGCGCGTTATACATGACACTTGATTTTACATTGTATGCTGTTTATTGTGACTACTACTCAAATGTTATTATCCATATAATATAATGGAATTGATTTTTAGGCAAATGGCGGATCTACTTAATTTGGTCGAGTTATCTGAAGTACAAGCGACGGATTACGTCTCATTGACATAACTCGACTTGACTAAATGACGTAGGTAAGACAGCTGCTTATGAATCCTTTCCCCAGATGTTACATGCCTCTTAAATTGCACTTAAAGGCAGAGTCGTTCTAGAAATTTAAGTAATTTGGCAATCTTCTACTCAATCTTCTATCGTTAAGAGTAGCCCAGCCCTACTGTTAACGACCGCAATCATTTGAGAGTAGAACCGTTTAGAACATGGGTTCCACCACCCAATATTTGGCACTCTAATATCGGCTTTATTCGAAAAAACAATTAAAACCGGCCAGTAAAAGGATTTTCCGTAGTGCCAGAAATTGGTTGGTTTGCGTTTATATTATATATTATCTGTATCAATAATTCTGCAACGTCCCGACCATTGCTTATAATTTATACCAATAATAATAATTATACTTTGTCAAATAAAATATTATAATAAATTGTGATAAATTATTGATATCATTATGAATTTTACAACAGTTTTATTTTGTTAACTCTTAATGCCATTTTTTATTCCAATATTTTTCTTCATTTTGAATATACCAATTCAGTGATTCAAAAATTAAAATTCTGTTATTTATAAATAGTTTGGGCCACATTTAGAGGGGGAATACAATACTGAGAATTGACAGGTAAGCTACGTAGGAAATCTGTTACCTATCCATTTAAATTTGTTACTACTTTGAGGATAAAATAAACAAAATATTATACAGAACATACAATACAATAAAATACACTCAATAATACTATGTATAGTATGGTTCTGCTCTCATACAAGTAGTTTGTGAGTGATGTGAGATGTGAGACGATCGGTCAGTTCATTTACTTAGTTCATTCATTCATTCTGCGCTGCTGCTTTCTGAAATCAAAACACAAAATTGTTATTGCTCTTTGAGGCAGAAGCTAGTCAGGTGAAAGAACTCAGAAAGGGTAAGGATGACGAAAAGTATTATGTGGGCTAGTTGCTTTAGTTATCAAAGCTACTTTGTGCTTAGGACCCTTGTAAATAATATCCCAACTAGCCAAAGGCTATATAAAACGTTGCATAGTAGAGCTTCGATTATTATTAGTATCCTATCCTAGAGTTGAAATTATTTTTAACCGACTTCAAAAAAGGAGGTTATCAATTCGACGCGTATGTATGTACTATTTCCAGAACTGTCCAGTTTTTTGTAAATGTTAATCTATAGCAGCTTCTGAACAAATGTGCCAAATTTTAAAAGTGTATGTATGTATTTATGTTTGTGCACGCATATCTCCGGAACTAAAAGTCCGATTTAAGTGATTATTTTTCTGTTATACTAGGTATTGTTCAACTTAGAGAATACTGCATGTTTCATCAAAACCAGTTCAGTAGTTTTTGAGATTGGGAATTTTTATTCCTAATTAGTCGGTTTTATCTTTTAAAAATACTATTATTATATGACAAATGCTACAGTCTATCTGTTATTTTCAGATACAATCGATCTGTAATATATTTGAAGGTTAGTAATATGCTTAAATTTTGCTTAAGATGCTTAACATGTTAAAATCTCTCGATGAAATGCGCAGAGTTCGATTTATAGCTCTGGTACAGGCTGCAGTAGGTGGGCTGAGCTATTGGTAGATCAGAGTGACTCGGTATTGGTTATTGCAAGCATGAGGCAGGTTTTGCCGAGCGATCTAAATGTGATGTGCGACTTACGAGATGTCTAATAATTTACCATGATTTGCCAGATTTTCATTTTGGGAATGTCGCTGTCTTCCAGCATGGGTCTGGCGTCGACGCTCCGGATCACTGGCGCGTTGCTGTCCTCCTCGTCACTGGAATTCAAAATAAGAAAACGTTGTAAAAATAGGTAAATCCGGCAAAGCTTTCCAAATTAAAACACTTTATAAACCTGCAAATATTTACAAAGGATAGTTGATTTGCCATCTAGTGTGATAAAGGTAAAATAAAAGCAACTCACACAAGCCGGCCTGGAAACTCTGGCTCCAGCTCCGCCCGCAAGATGTCGCTTTCGTCATTCTGTCGAGGACGGTTCTGGAAAATTCCGATAGATGGCGTTAGTATAAAGTTGAAAAATTTTGCCGGATTTCGATTATACATTAAAATACTCGTGCTATGAAATAGTAACTGACATATTTACATAATCTGGCTTAACAACGTAGGTCCACCATGGAGGCAGCGATCACCATTTTATAAAAGTTGATGGTCGTTCTTACCTCTATAGTCGTCATAATATTATTATGTCAGTAAAACTTTCAGCTTTTCTAAAATGAGTCTATAAAAAAAGTTGGTGACGATAGTAGGATTCTTATTTTGAGTTGTATCCTATGCACTTACTTACAATATATCAAAAAAAATTGCCAACAAGACCCATATCAAATTGATAGTGCATACGGTTTTAGAAGTTTCACTTTAAGAAGGCTAAGCCTTCTGACATAATAATATTTATTTCATTATAAATTCTACGAATTACACTTTAAATTATTGTCTTATTCTATTTACACGTTCCTTACCTGAAGTTCATTGAGAGCTGCCATACGTCGCAGGATCCTGGTGATGTACCAGTCGGGGGCGGACGACGGCGCGGTACCGGACCTTTTCCCGTGAGCTGAAACATTTCAATATTGTCTTAGTTTTGACTGAGAAGAAAGGTACAGTTACCGATGTGTACGTTGTACTAACCCGACCATTATCTGTTTGTTAAAATTCTCGTATATTAATGATCTGATCTGAATGAATGATGATGATTGTTTTTTTCTGAAATAGTTTTCTCGACCTCTGGCGATCCTCCTACAGAAGCTTGGCCGGAACCATAGAGATACAACATATGTAATTTTTTATCCTTTTTTGCTCGTTATCAATAATTGCAACTGGCAGACTGTACTTGAAATTTTCACAAAGCCTTTATTGATATGTGTGCTTTAATAATTAATAATAATAATAAAATAAAATAAGGAATTAAGGGTGACTCCCATATAAAAAACATAATTTTTGCCTATTCTTCTTCCTTCGTGCGCGAGTCCAACTCGCACTTGGCAGATTTTTATAAACTACCTAGGAGTTTGATCATTCGACAGAGTTTTTACTGGTTCATTTTTTGTTATTAGCCAATAATTATAAGCGCTAAATGATAATGTATACATAAACTCCTGAAAAAAGCTCAAAAAATTAGATGTACAATTTAGTTATTATGGTGCCTTGGGGATTAAAAACATAAAAATAGACATCTATGACACGGGTTTTATTAAAACTGACACGTAGGATTCTGGCCAGGAGACTCCTAAGGGTATACCGATTCTAGGTAGACAAAACATTGTTACATATTTTGTCGTTCTGATTTACAGTGTGAAGGTCAGATTGCGACGTGACGAGGCGATGCTATCTTTGTCGCAATTTGTACAAGAAGATCACAAACTTGCCGCTCACGCTGATGGACACAGGACAGTCTATCATAATTTGAATGGCTATTGAAATTAAATTTAAAACTATTAAAATTATAATACTTTAGACGGTTCATGATATCCGCATTAGAGATTTATCTCTAACTAGATGACGCACGCAACTCCGTTGCGTCAAAATTTGTTTATCGCGCGAGAACCGTTCATTTTTCCGGGATAAAAAACATCTTATGTCCTTTCGAGGGACTCAAGTCTCAAAATATCTCCATGCAAAATTTCAGTAACATCGGTTCAGTGGTTTGGGCGTGAAGAGACAGAGACATTTTCGCATTTATAATTAATATTATAAATGCGAAAGTGTCTCTGTCGGTTTGTCTGTCAAAATCCATGCTAATGTATGT
Organism: Aricia agestis; assembly: GCF_905147365.1. NCBI lineage: Eukaryota > Metazoa > Arthropoda > Insecta > Lepidoptera > Lycaenidae > Aricia > Aricia agestis. Next base: position 13,725,323 of record NC_056408.1, on the reverse strand, counting down.
ATTTTGGCAGGGTTTGCCATGTTTGCCACCAAGATTGCGAAATGTTCACTTTCGTAGTCGCTTCTATTGGTCGATTTAGTAGCATAAAGTTAATATACCTAGCGGAATAGAGAAACAAAGGCCTGAGCAAAAGAGATGTCACTATCAGTAGCACAGCGTGGTAAAAAGATACATGACAGCAGTACTCTTTTTTTGACGTCCAGTCGGCACGTGCCGCACGTCGACAATTTAATCTCATAGAATTCATGTTCAATCATGCTTGTGTAAGTGTATACGTACACATATTTTTCACACAGATGAAAACCAATTTTGGTTTCGTTTGACAGTTCGAGATTGTTGCTGTCCGCTAGGTATATTAACTTTATGTTTAGTAGCTTGTGAATGCAGTTTTTGGTCTTTCAAAATCGGGAACATACATCTCCGCCTACTGAAACAATGTATATTTTTAACGCAATCCAGGATTTAATTTATGAGGAATAATATAAAATTCACCCCGCGTATGGTAACGTGCGAGTAAGGGGTTTAATCACCTTCAAACTGACGCCATTTTGGGATGATGGGATTAAAATGTCGTTTATTAAACAGATTTTTGTTTAATTAGTAGACATAACATTTTTGGTGGTACCTCCTCTACGTATGAGCTACAGATAGGTTTTTTCCAAGGACAGAATAGCGCGAGATATTTTATTAATTAGATTTAATAATTAATATAACGGTTTGCTCAAAAAACACACACATTTATAAAACTGTAAGTATATTTTATAAATGTACGTCACGTCTGTAACAATTTTCTACTGAAAATATAAAGAATACTAAAGGAAAAAAGAGTAAAAATATTAACCCGACTACGAAATTAATGTACCAAAAATGTATAACAAACAATTAATGTGTAAAATACAATAAAGACTACCAAAATATTTAGTTATTTTGCCTTCGTCGCAATCGGGTTAAAAAAAGTTAATAAGTAACTAGGAAGCATAAATATAATGGAAAGAGTTGAACTCTGTATAATTAAAAGTAGATTGTTTGAGTCCATAAAACGGCGGCGATGGAACAAAGATAATGAGCTGCCTGCGGATCAACCGAGCCGTTATTAATGATAGCTCAATAGATAGCACTTCATTTGCACGTGCTATGTGCCATGTGCCATGTCCACAGGTGAAAAGTCCCATTTATTTGTCTTTGGAATTATTTGAATTAAAAATATAATTATTTTTTATCTTTTTTTAGGGTTCTGTACCCAAAGGGTAAAAACGGGACCCTATTACTGAGACTTCGATGTCTGTCCGTCCGTCTGTCTGTCCGTCTGTCAGTCTGTCTCCAGGCTGTATCTCAATAACCGTTTTAGCTAGACTCCTAAAATTTTTACAGATTGTGTATCTATGTTGCCGCTACAACAACAAAATCAAATTAATATTTAAGGGGGGCTCTCACACAGCAAACTTAATTTTTTTTGCCATTTTTGTTCGTAATCAATAATGGCAACAGGTACTTGAAATATTAACAAAATCCTTAAGTAATTATATTTGAACTTTAGTAATTAATAATAAAAATTCAATAAAATTAATAATTAAGGGGGTTTTCATACAAAAAACATTTTCCCCCCTATTTTTGTTATAAAATGGTACGGAGCCCTTCGTGCGCGAGTCCAACTCGCACTTGGCCGATTTTATTTCCAGATAGTAAGTACGCGAAATATATTTTTTGATGATTTTTGAATTAAGAATATAAGTACCTAATGTTTTTTTCTACAAATTCTTTAGTTGCCAGCTAGTACGCGGCATATTATCTTTTTTATTTCGTCGTAAAAAAACAACTGATTTCACACGCGTCGGTTATGCGTCGATTAATATTAAAGAAAATAAATCACTCTTTGATATGCTACTCATTAAAGGTGACATTTTAGGTTCCTAACTATAATTTAGGTTAGGAATTTATTTTGATCGTCTTCTGAATTCTAATTGGTGTCCTTCTACGATAAAATTATTGTAGTAGGACAAAATGTGCCAATGATTTTAAATTGATTAGTATTATAAATTATAATTGTAATTTATTCTAAGTACTTGATAATGTTTTATTACTGGTAGCAGGCTCATAGAGATCGAAAAAATCGGCCAAGTACGAGTTGAACTCGCGCACGAAGGGTTCCGTACCGATACAGAGTAAATAGGCTAAAAATTGTGTTTTTTCTATGGGAGCCCCCTTAAATATTAATTTTATTTTGTTTTCAGTTTTTGTTGTTAAAGCGGCAACAGATATGCACAATCTATGAAAATTTCAGAAGTCTAGCTATAGCGATTCTTGAGATACAAGCCTGGAGACAGACAGACAGACGGACAGATAACAAAGAAGAAGTAATAGGGTCCCGTTTTTACCCATTGAGTACGGAACCCTAAAAAGTAATTTTGCCAGACATTAACAATTAATATGTTTACACCACACTTAAAATAATTCATTCAGTCTACGTCTTATACGTTAAAAGAGCTATTTAATAAAGACAACTCTATTATATCTATATCTTTTAAAATTTAAATTAACCCACTTTGGGTACGGTACCCAAAAACAAAAAGTACGTAACGTGTGCAAGCCGAGCCCATGCTCAAATGCTAATGTTAAATCCCCAATAATTAAAATCTACACTGTGGAACTTTCGGGACACCTAATTACCAGCACAGATAATGCTATAAAATGTCTTCGTAATATTTAGGCGAAGATAAGGGATGATTTAATTAGTGGTGGGCAGAATAATTAAAACTTTCATCAAATACCTTCGGGCTTGGCAGGACTATAAAATGGATAAAATACAAAAACGCCAGGTCATATTTAACTTCTCTACTATTTTTAAATTAAAAATAATTATAATGAATGCGAAAAATTAATATTATATAATCTACAAATATATGTTAAATCTAAATATGATAGATTTTAAGATAATTAGGTACACTATTCAGAATATAAAATTAACAATAACAATAATCTACAGAAACATAAATATAAATAATTTTACAATGATAATAATTAGACTAAAAAAAAAATAATGGAAAAACAAACTATAAACTTGCCAAAATATAATTACTCCATTATAATGAATTAAGATTAATTATTTTTATATTTCATTAATGTTACTGCACAGTGCTCAGTAATATGCATAATTTCTTGTGCTATTTATTGAATAATGGTAGTATTAATTAACAGCGGGGCTAAAATGGACACATTTAGCAATTCCTCTCAATCAATTTAGCAAATGAATTGTCAAAACTGTCAAACTGACAAAATATGTCAAATTAGTACAAATTACTAGATATGAATTGCAAGCAGACTTGCACTTTGCGATTTAAAAAAAATGAATCATATTATGATTCATAACGTGATTCTACAAAGCGACCATTTTAGCCCCACAGATGTTAGGTTGCAACTTCGTTGCGCTTTTTCGTTTGTCGTGCATAATATATTTTCCGTAATATATCCTTCTTATTTGGTCATGCATCTTTAATCTTAATGAATCCTAATTAATTTTATCTAAGTATATTAATTTACCGGTTTAAGAGTACCGCTCCTTTCCCGGGACTGAAAGTTCTTCATACAACATTTTAGCAAAATCGGATTATTAGTTTGGGCGTGAAGAGGTAACAGAAAGATAGATAGACAGACAGAAAGACACATATATATATATATTAATAATTTTATAGTGTGGGGGAATAATATGAATATTGTTAAACATTGACTTACCTCCCCAACATGAGTGTCCGTAGCTTAAACAGGATCCTGGAAAATTTAAGTTTGCATATGAATATAATATACCTAATAGTATTATTGTTTCATAAATTGCTTTTATTAGCGGTATAGCAGTAGTAGAAAAGGCTTAAAAATTAAGGCACAAAATATATTATAATATTAACATCAAATCGAGAGGCAAACAAATTTAATTCGTCACTTACGAATAATAGAAATATGATATATTTATAAACCGATATCTAGAAAATCCTACATAGTAGATATTATATCGAAATATATTGAAGAAACAGCCGATTGAAGTATAATAACATAACTAAAATCAGTAAGTCCTTTGTGGGTAAAAGGGAACTTTTAGTAATAGTTTAAAAATGCGCGGTTTTCCAGGTATAAGATCTAGCTAGATTACTTTTCCCTGGCAGTATTCGTACTGTCTATTGAGGTAGAACCATGAAATTAATGCTTGTGGCCAACGTCAAATCTAAAAAATGATTTATTTCCAATAGATTTTGAATAAATGATTTGAGAATGTCCTGCATTGACCTACTGATTCGTGAACTATTCCGGCGAGAAGTAGCAAAAACAATAATCGTACCTATTACACAATGTGTCACGACAGTGAATGAAAATTTGAGTGCCAATGTATCGATAAAATATACCATATTCCATAACATTAAAGGCGCGGACACTGGGTGTCGGGACACATTGTATAATAGCTCCCACACCGGTTTCGGTGATGGTGGCCGGTTTCATTGAAACCAGGCCAGCTACGCAGGAGTAATTTTATAGTGCCCAAGTGTGTGCGCAGTACACAAGAGCACTCTCTATTCCTTTACTCTCATAACCCAGTGGGACGGACAACCGACACGACTGGCGAGAGATCAGGCGCAGGACCGACTTTTTACATGCCCATCCGACGCATGGATCATCTTACTTGTCAGACAATCAGGTGATCAGCCGGCATTGTCCTAACCAAACTTGGAAATAACATGTTTCCAACGCGGGAATCGAACCCACGACCTCCGAGTCAAGAGCCGCGCTCTATACCACTAGACCACGGAGGCGTTTTTGGCATTGTATAATAAACATACAAGTTCGTCTCTTTCGGATAGGACACCTCGTAGATACAAAACACCATCCTTACAAATTAATAATTCGTTATTCATTGATCAAGTCTTAACCCTTTGACGTCAACGCCTGTATAAAATAATCGGAGGCTGCATTACAGGGAGTGGCCAGTAATGGATCCGATCATAACCCTAACGCAATCGCCTTGTGTCTCCACTCCATTATTAATGTACGTACGTAAATTGTGCGTCTATAGGACGACCAAATTACAATGTTCTTGGACGTGCCTTATTTCAAAACATTTTCGATGTTTAGGTGTAAGAATTTACTGGTGATGTTACTCGGTAGTTATATTTTAAATTTTGGTGCCCAAACTTCTCACATCTAGTCTATGAGTGACAATTAACTTAATACTAGGCAATTAACTCATAGACTAGATTATTATCATTGATGATAAAATACTTTAAAAGAAAAGTATTTTTGATTAGAATAAGGTATTAAAAATTACAATATTTTTTTAAATTTACAAATTAAAATCGAAGTTCGCGATCTTATCAATATATTTTTCACTACATTCATTTTTAAAATCTGACCAAAGTATATAATTTATGAAAATCGTATCAAACAAATTTTCAACCATCTTTTGGAAGTCGGTTAGCAATAAAATCGCACTTGACACTATAAACGTTATTCAGTTCGCTCAGCCGCAAATCCTAAAAGATTTCCCTTATGCACCATAACATCTTTATGCATATTCCGTTTTATGCCAATTCAAATTATGGCACAATTCAATTTAAATGTTATTTTCAGTTCTAATATTGTGTCGGCACATATGAAGTGCTTGTGGTCTTATGACATTTCTAAGAGCTAAAATATTATACTTTTATTGCTATTTCGCTTATGATCAGCATCTGCAGCACATATAAGTTGAAAAAAACCATATATGTTAAAGAAATTGTACATAGTACTCCAAAATTAAGCAGTACTCTTCTTATATTATTGAATTAAATACGAGTAAAACTTTTGAATAAAAAATATTATTTTTCAATTTCCTTCGTAAGCCAGCTTAGCTTATCTGAATTAAGCGAATATGCGCATGATATTTTTCACAAGGACGGGCGATATAGCACAATATTTTATATCAATCATTATTACCTATTTTAGTATATTTACTCTGTTTCGACACAATTTTAGTTAGTAAGGTAAAATCTTTAAAATTACTGAATTTAAGGAATACAAAGTATTATGACATTTTTTATAAAGTAAATAATATTATGGCAAACTTTTAAAACCTGTTAAGGTCTTCTTCAAGTGTTTTTGTAGTTTCTTAAGTAGAGATCATGTGACGTGGGTTTTAACTTTTAAGAAGGCCTCCCTCCAGCCTTTCAGAACTTTTGGTCAAGATGCCTTCATTACGCTGGTCGCACACTTTTCCGTATTCGATTTTGTAATGTGGAATTTCGAATTGAAATTTCATGGGACTAGCGCAAACGTTTGTTTTTCTTGACCCGCGAACGCACCGGCTTGCACTCGAAACGTACACGTGTGGAATTCGTTCCGTTTGGAAAAAAACGAACGTGTGCGTTAGTAATGTATTTTCTACTGATTATTTGCATTCGGATGCCCGAATACGGAAAACTAATTTGAAAATCGGAAAACGAAAAAGTTTGCGGCCAGCCTTAATTTCACCGTCGAAGTTCGCAATGAAAACGGGATTTTGACATACGAAAAATGAAAATTTTGACATAAGCCCCATACCTGTTATAATATTCCCCGCGTTCCATAGACATAATATATACTGTTATAGGTTTATGCCGCGTTCCATTTGATGTTAAAAACTGCCTCCTATTTTGAGCATTTTGATTGTTTTTAACATCAAATGGAACGCGGGATTATCAGTAAAACTCTTCATTAAATTGAATGTTAATCTGAATTAAATGTCAATTCATATTTGTCATATTATATCTGACATAATATTATATTAGATTATGAGTATTATGACAGTTGAAGTTAACGATGCCATCTTCACTAATCAGTGCCAATAACTGAAACTTAATAAAGTTGTGAAATATTGAGTAATGTAACTGAACAACCGATGTTCAGTTTGATCCAACCTTGACAGTGCATTAATATATGTTCCGAGAAGTATGTACAGTTCCGTGGAACCCGTTATTAAACAATTAGAACGGAAAACATGCAACTTGTTGCCTGACTGATATTTTTTTAGCGTCGATTCCCTTAACTACATTATTTACAGCGTCATGTTGCATAGAGCATCGAACGGCAGAGGTGACGTGCAGCAGCCGTGGCTTTTGAGTGACTTGGCTTTGAATTTGGCTAACAAAAGTTAGAACCATGTTTAAAAGGCCCATTCACGGCAGGCCGCCTTGCCGTCCGCCGGCTATGTAGGATAGCGAATGCTGTCATTACCGGCGGGTCATGCAGGCCTGCGACACCATTCACTATCCTGCATAAGCTGGCCGACGGCAAGGCGCCCTGCCGTGAATGGGCCCTTTTAGCTGACTAGCATTGAATGCAGATAATATTATATAAAATATTATGCTTTATATTTCAAGTGTTCAAAGAGAAAAAAAACTAACCTGAAAATACATCTAAATTGAAGCCAAGTTCAAAACAAGTCAAATATTAACAGCCAAGCGCATGCCCCAAACACTTCATTTGTCAAATGGCTCAAAGCGATTATATTAACAACTATAACTACCAATCAAATGAAGTGGATAAAATATAAAAAAATATATATATAATTCTGAAGAATACGATTTTCAAGTTACATTATTAAATAAAACTTCAGGGGATGACAGTGCAAAGATGACCGTAGAAAAAGTGTGACCTTAATTTTGAAAAATGCTGCAAGTAAAAAGTTACTTTTTTTAAAGTTACGTAAAATTATGTATCTATTTACACAAAAGTAGTTGGAAAAAAAGAGACATCGTGCAAGAAAGAGATGACATGAACTAGCTACGACACCCAACTTTGAGCCACCTGGCGACGTACCTCCGCGCTGGCTTCTCCACCCGTTGACTTTGTTTATAAGGTTGCCTTTGCTACCTCTATTGTTTATTCTTTGCTCTGTGGATTATTAATAGATAATACATTATTGAATATTTCGGTACATGAATAAATTTTACTCTTTCGCCATCGCCTTATAAGGCTAAGCGAAAAAGCTGTGTTGCCTTTGAAAACACATTAAAATTAAGAGTTTTGTGTCAGAACTCGGATGAGCCTGTAGCCAAGTTGTATTAACTAATTACGATGACGAAGCATAAAAGCATCACTAAGACGTGACAAAAGCGAAAAAAGTGTTATTTAACAATGTGTTATCAGTACAAACTTCGTAGTGGCAAAAGCAACTTGGCTTCAAACACTTCCAAACTTAGACTTTCATAATACACCAAGGTTGAATGGGCAATTGCCAATTCATATTATTATTTTCGACATAATACTTGTATTGTTCCGCTCTACGAAATGGGATGTTCGTATTATTAGTTTCCGTGACGAGTGTCATGTGGCTTTATTGCACCTTAAATGTTATACGATGAATTGGAGGCTGAAGCAAACTAAAATACGCAAAAAACTTGACATACAGGTCTGAACCGTGAAAAATATTCCTCTGAACGCAAGTTTATAAAATAACTATAATATGTATATACTATATAAGTACATGTAATAGTTTTTTTTGTTAAAATTTAGAAACTTTTTTAGTTTCACAAGTTTTTTCAATTATTATTCATTAATAATAATTTTTCCATCGCAATTATTAATGAATCTAAGTCAAACTTATCCTATAAGTGTTATAAACCTTAAAAATATTTCTAAGTAGGTGACAGGGTAACAAATAAACTGTCTACAATATCAAAATTAGAAGAATGAGCATCGTCGTGGGTTTGCCATTTACAAAATTATTTTCTTGGCTCCTTTCAATTATTGTATTGTTACAAGGGCGTCGCCAAGGTGGGCATAGAGGGGCAGCTGCCTCCCCCTAGAGATTCTAAAAAAGTTGCCAAATATAATGCAAACAACGACCACTAAAAATTAAAATCTGATAATTAAGAAAAAAATACAATGTTACGAGTATTATAACTTATTTACAAGTTTTTTATTGCATAGTCAAGAGCTCGTGCTCGTGTAGCTTTACACATTGGACTCTGTACTGTCACAGATGTATATAGTAGATGTAACGCTGTAGATGTAAGGCTCGTAGTACAAGTGCAAAGCTTCATGTGCTGTCGACTTTACCTACAATTCATACCTAGTATGAATTATAGTAGGTAAAGTCAACTTGCCCCCCCCCCCCTGCGCCATCGGCTGGCGACGCCCTTGTATTGTTACAAAATACAACCATAAGTTGTATTCATAAAACAGTTTTTATTTGGTAGCTGTGACAAAAATGTTGCCATAAATATCTTTGATTACGTTAGATTTAATTAAGTTCATATTTTCAAAACGTACATAGTAAAATATTTTTAATACTTAATAAATTATATTATATGTAAAATAATTAGGCAAAATTACCAAAATGGTCACAAAAATACCAAAGTTTCTTCATTTTGCTTGTTTTTTGTCTCTTTATGCCTCTTGAACAGATAATAATATAGGCGATTACAAACCTGTAAAGGGACCCCTGTAAAGGACCATGTTTGAACATCGATAGTGCATACTGTAGACAGCTGCGCAATCATGGCTATTTATCATTTAAGGCCCACTGATAAAAGGGGGAGCCTTTAAGTTGTAGAGCGGTTATATTTATTCGTATTTTTTAATTGCCTAGTGCAACATTACTCTGTGCATGTCGTGCGTCGGTCCTACCTCAACAAGCACGTCATGTCCACTCGCTAATGACATGGAAGTTCACGACCTTTTGAATGCAATCACTTTATTAAGATGACCATTTGTCACATTCAAGCCTCATTCTATCCAATAAATTTTCATATAGTAGTTTTTACCCACTCCGAGTAAATACCTACAACAAGTATTCTACGGAATGCTGTTATATTTTTCGAGATCAAATCCAAATTTAGAACTATTTAGGTGCAGTTGGTAGGTACTGAATTAAAAGTTGATCTCTAGAGTCACTAGAGGTATACCTACATCAGCCTTTCCCAAAGTGGGCGATAACGCCCCCTTGTGGGTGCTGAAGGTGTAAAGGATGGGGGACCCAGAAAAAAATGGAGGCGTTCTGCAGAGACTTGGGGTGATTAATAATTATATTTCATTTGATCTGGATGCATTTTGAATTGAATTGAATTGAAACAATAGGGGCGGTAAAACATAATTTCTTCTCAAAGTGGGCAGTAGACAAAATAAGTTTGGAAACCCCTGACCTACATGATAGTAAAGTTTAAGAAATTTTAAAAATTTCCATTGCTATGCCAAAAAAAATCTTACTTAGCAAACGCCTCAATTTTATATGATATTACCTTTAACACATAATACAATAAATCGTAAGGATAATTTTAGCAAAACGAAAAAAAGATTTTGTTCTCGTAGTATCATTCGTGTGTGTTGGGCCGGGAAATAAAACGAATTACCAAGCCGTGGCCCGCGGGGGCTTTCACGCATTTTAAAATTATTGTATTCAAATTATTTTTGTATCTATACCTACTTACTTAAAATTTTAAATATTATGACAGATGTCTGCATGTTGACTTATCAGGCTTATTAATTCAGTAAATTTGTACTGTAAAGTGGGTCACTTCATGAAATTTAGTATATAGGGGGTTTCGGGGGCGATAAATCGATCTAGCTAGGAATCATTTTAGAAAATGTCATTTTCATGGAATACCGAGCAAAGCTCGGTCAAATAGCTAGTAATCATAATAATATATGATCATTAGTAACGGGATTAAAGTTTTATTTTGTTACGAGTTCTACCTTTTTTTGATACTTACTGAATTTGCATAATTTTTGCCTCTTTCTTTTTAGCATCCATAAAAATTTGATATTGAAATGTAAAAAGTGGGTTTTGCACAAACTGCTAAAAATGTACAATTTTCAACTCGCACTAGAAACCGAACGATTCGTCTGAAAAAAAAAAACTAAATGCTGCTATTTGTAGAGAATTTCAAGTACTTTAATTTCTGTGAACAGACCATTTACCAAAAGTTAATAGTTTTCGAGTTTTAAGCAAAAAACCGGAAAAAAGCAAAAAAACCGTTTTTTTTCTGGTTTTTTAAATGTTGCGTCACGAAATTTTGTCCGCAAACCTCAGATTCGGCTTTAGCACCCCAAAACACATATGGAATGAAAAAATCAGAACTACCCCAAAACTTTCCTAGCAAAAATACAATTCAACTGAACTATATATTGCAAAACCGATTAAGATGAATATGGAGATACTTTGAGTACCGGAAAAAGACATAATATCATAGTCTTCATCGCGCCAAATTAAAAAAAAGTCCCTAAGTCCTTTTCTGGGACTAAAATTATCTTCATGAAAATTTCATTAAGGCTTCCGCGTTAAAAGGTTACAGGCAGAGAGATTGTCAGAATTTTTTTTAAATTTATTATGTTAAGTAGAGTAGGTATGGATAATAAATATAGTTACTTAACAATTGAAAAATGAAAGCTGATCATACTTGAGACTGCTCAAATGTGGCCATGATCATGGGAGGCGGTAATACATCAAGCGATCATTTTGCTCGTTTGTTTCCAACATCCCATCCAGACTGTCGTCGACGTGTCGGGAAAACGTCCAATAACTCTACCAAATATTTGTGTAATTTTATGTATGGCCGTTAAATTGACGTATTGCCAAACAAACTTTTATGGCTCTCACTTAAATCAAGAGTCTGTGGCAATTAGCGCCGCACGCGATGGCTAAATCTAACGTTTTATATCTCGAAGCTCGTTTCATAGCGTAAAAAATATATTATAATATATGTATGCAACATACTAAATGGTCGTTGTTAAGCAATTGCATATTAACCCACAAAAACAGGATGTTGAGTGCAATACTGCATTCATAACTCAATACCTATTTTTTGTGAGCTGATACATTCAAATAATTAACAGCGCCAAACATTAAAACAATTAGTATTTAAACGTTATTCGTAGAATGATAAGATTTAAATAAATCCAGTACAAGATTAAGTAGTAATCTTAATTCGATGCTATTGTAGGGGGATATTAATATACTTACAAACAAACATAGAAAACGATACTAATTATAATATACGAAATTAATATACTTAATGTAATTTTACCTTCATCGTCTAATAGTATACTCACAATACATTTTTCCCTCATCGGATCCATACTATGAGAACACAATGAGACAGCTACAATAAAATATTTTATTGCTGTTATATTCGACTGAATAACTTAATAAGGAGGTGTTAAATGAAACTTTATACGAGTTTTAAATTAATCAAAGTCACCACTCACCGGATTAAGAGAACCGTGGGTAACGTGGTATTTCTTTGAATTCTCCAGAGCCAAAATTATGTAATTTGTAAAACATGCATTTAAATTTGCGTAAAAGAGTGACTGAGACAATGACTATAAAAAAAAATTGTCGCAGAATAATATTCTCCAATATTTTTATCATGTAGATAATAAATTGTGATATTGGGAAATAGATTTTTGTAGCATTAAAAACAATATTATCCTAAATGTTGCTCACTTATCGAAGCACAATAGAATTTAGTTAATATAATATTATCTTTTCCGCGAGATATTCGTCTTTAATGCGGCAACAAAAACAATCCTTTGATATTAATATTATATGTATTTTACGGTACATACGGTATACGTATCTACTTATCTAGGAAAAGACAAGAAAATCCGATTAGCTATGTCCACTATGCACTTTCATAATAATAATAATAATTCGTCATCTTCTTTCATTCAACTTTCGTTTGGCGCTTTCAATAACTGAATGTGCGACGAGAACATTTTACTGGGTGGACCGTGGAATATTTGCGGCTTATTTAGTCATAATAAGAAATTCCAGAAAAATAGAACAAAGGGAAAGTTTTGGATACGGTTAGCCGTTAGAGACGGGGGACACTATTCTTTTTGAGGGTTCCATACCCAAACGGTAAAAACGTCGGGAGTGTCGGGACCCTATTACTAATGCTTTGTTCAAACCTACGCGACCACGCGACTGCGAAGCGGGAGCGTCAATACAAAACACACATTTGACAACTTGATGCAACTTGACGCTCCCGCTTCGCAGTCGCGTGGTCGCGTAGTTTGGCCTAAGCCTTAGAGTTCGACTGTCAGCTGTCTGTCTGTCGTTCCCCAGGCTGTATCTAGAGCCGCTATAGCTAGGCTTCTGAATTTTTACAGATTGTGTGATGTGTATTTTTGTTACCGCTATAACAACAAAGATTAAAAATAAAATAAAGTAATTATTTAAGGGGGGGGGGCTTTTTTTATAAAATAAGGGGGCAAACGAGCAAACGGGTCACCTGATGGAAAGCAACTTCCGTCGCCCATGGACACTCGCAGCATCAGAAGAGCTGCAAGTGCGTTGCCGGCCTTTTAAGACGGAATAGGGTAATAGGGGAGGGTAGGGATGGGAAGGGAAGGGAATAGGGGAGGATAGGGAAGGGAATAGGGAGGATAGGGAAGGGAATAGGGTAGGGGATTGGGCCTCCGGTAAACTCACTCACTCAGCGAACTGCGAAACACAGCGCAAGCGCTGTTTGACGCCGGTTTTCTGTGAGAACGTGGTATTTCTCCGGTCAAGCCGGCCCATTTGTGCCGAAGCATGGCTCTCCCACGTAAATCCCCTTCCTTACTACAAGTATTTAAAACAAAAACACACATTAATGGAAAGTTGACCTGATGCTGTAGCATCACCTGGTGATCAATAGGATACCGAACTCCTCACCAACTTAATTAATAATTACCTATCGAAGTTTAATTCACTCATGTCTTCAATTATAAATCGAAAACCCCTTTACTGAAATATTAACTGTTACAATTATAATATTAAAGATAAATATTAAAGTCAAACACGATGCAGTTTCTGGACGTAATGTGATGAGCTGTCAACAGGAACCGTTCCACAGAATGTACATTTATTATCTGAATGTTGGCAAGCGTTTCCTCGCACGTGGTGGCAACTTTGACGACTAAATCTACCGGTTATGCTCCAAGCATAATTCCAGGATTTATAATATTATATCTGTTTATATCCGTGCAATCCATGAAGACGCGCCCCACCAATTTTTACTAAAGTGTTTGGGTGAGCATTTTTCCCTTTGACCGTGACGTTTTTTATTAATTTGTCTATTTATTGTAGTGTGCGCGTGCACTCATAGGTAATTAGTGTGTACCGATAACACTCAAACATTGGCGAAAGCTTACACACATAATATTATACTATAAACGATTAGGAGGAATAGTTGGGCGCGTCTTCGTCGATTGCGCGGACTGTAAATGATGTTATTAGAAACGTTATCAAGAATAAGATATTAATAATTTTAAATAAAAACAAAATTGAACTTGTCAGTGACCCTCGGTAATGAATTGAATTGCTGAATTGTAGATAGCTTTAAAACAAAATTACATAAAATTGGTTTACTGGTTAGCTGCTGTGTCATAAACAGATCCACATAAATACAAACAATATGTCAAACTTATAACACATGCAACCGACTTTTGTATGTCTCCCTCTTCTACATGCCCATTCTAAGCGAATTAAATAATTTAGATAAATTTCTGTGCGGAAAAAGTTGCGGGTAACAACTAGCATTTAATACTTATCAAATAAAATCTAGTTTTCGGCCAAAAGTCTCTAACTCAGTAAACTAACAAACGGTAAACTTAATCAAGTGGAACTGTCCAAGTGTAAAAGTTTTTCTCACGTTTGAAAACAAGCGAAGTACGAATTAAGTTAATTGTAATATCTGAGGAATAAACACGCGTAAACGCGATCAAAATCTTTTTTATATCATCTAAAACTTTTAGACTGAATATTGCAATGATTTTTGTAGCAATTGATGTACTGCTGTCCCGAATAATATTATGTTTTACTATTAGCTGTTACCCGCGGTTTATTACATATAAATTGTGATATTTTTCCACATCAAAAAGTAGCCTAAGTGCGCGTTCAGACGTGCGCGTTTTCTGCGTGTACGCGGTGTTTGTGAAAATGTATGAAAATAAGCTAACAACACGCGACGCGCGTTGAATCCGCACGCCCAGAAAACGCGCAGACGACGCGCACGTCTGAACGCGCGCTAAGTGGATTAATCCAGGGTATCAATTAACTTCATTTCTAATAAAATCGCTTCAGCCGTTCAGATCGAAGAAGTAACAAACATACAAACTCACATACTTTCGCTTTTACAAGATTAGTGTGATACCACCTATGTTACTTTCAATATATAAAAAAAGAAATTCCTTAATTTGATTATATTAAAACGGTCAAATAATGACCACGACAGTCATTATTTTTGTACAATGTAATAAAAAATATGTAAGAGATTATTGTAATCCTCGCACCAGCATTAGGCTGAGCCAGTCGTTTAGGGCTGTGCCATTTACTTGTTTGACGAAAATATATTATTTTTACAGTCAGCCCCCGCGACTTTTCAGAACCATTTTACTGTGATTCAGGAAGATTAATTGATAATTTGATAATAATAATATGCGGTAGGCTGCAAGACAACACGGTATTTGACGTAGATTCTACTAATAGACTAGGACCAATAATTAAAAAAAATACAGTAGGATGCAACCCATTACAAAAGAGGAGAATAAATATTCTCCTCCTTTTGTAATGGGTTGGTTGGTTGGTTGGGTTGCTTTTGTAATGGGTTTTGTAATTTTTTTAATAAAAAATTAAGGGAAAAATAATTTACGGGCGATCTGAGTTATGGAAAAGTGTGGGGGGAGGTTTTAAGGGGGAGAAACGGTTTATCTCGATTTATGGCAAAACTTATATTCCTATGAAGAAAAGTCAAATGGTAAGAAAAAGATCTAAAATTTTTCTAAGTATTTACATTTTTTCTCCATAACCTCGAAATTTATGTGAAAAATTCAAAAAACCATGTTTTTGGTTTTTTATTTAAGTATCTTTTAAAAATTATTTTTTTTTCACGAAATTTGTAATAAGCTCTAAAGTTTAACTCATTTCTTTTTTGAGTTTTTCTTCCGCAATTTTGTTGGAATTTCGCTGATAAGCAGTATTTTCTTTTATATAGTATACCTTTCTTTCACTTTTTCCCTTGATCTATGATATAAAACTGGGTAATTTCAAATTTTTACTCGACTTTTCCCAGGAAAAAGCCTTCTTTTCTCCAATTTCTTCTCTGGTCATTCCCATCCAAAAAAAAATGTATATAATTTTATGAATACTCAGCATATAAGTAGATATCTAAATATTATATACAGTGTGTAACAAAAATAAGGGCCCGAGCATCACGAGTTTCTTCATACAAAAGTGAAAAAAAAATTTGGTCTTTCAGCGCTGCTACTTTCACAGTGAAGTCTCTACAAGGAACACATATACACCCTAAAGTATTATCAATTATTTTTGTTACACCCTGTATATCACAAAGGGACTAACTGACATAGTGATGTATCAATGCACAGCCCAAACCACTGGACGTATTGGGCTAAAATTTGGCATGCAGGCATCCGCTAAGAAAGTTTTTTTACTCGTATCGCAGTGCAGAGATCAAATCTACGAGCTAACATGTTCCCACGTACGGCCAACGCCCTTCGCTCCCTCTCAATGTCTACTTCGTCAGCAAGCGTGTCAGTTACCCAATGACCCAGGTATTTGAATTTATTGACCTTAGCAAGTGGAACTTCATTTAGAAACACGGGTGGTATTGTGCTAACTTTGTGTTCACGAGGTTGAAAAATAAGAAGTTCACTTTTCTTAGAGTTATACCTGAGTCCTTGGGCATCGGCATACGCTTGACACTTGCCTAGCAGTTTTCTGAGGCCACTGATCGAGGGACTGAGCAACACATGTCATCAGCATAACTAATGTAGTTCAGCCGTACTCCGCCAATGGAACAACCGACATTAGTGCTGCTCAGCTTCTCGATCAGCTTTTTTACGCGGGCAAAGCGCCGGCAAAAGCTAGTGTTATTAAATACTCATTCATGATTAAAATAATCTATGAAAACCGCGAGAAAACTTCAATTGATAAAAAAGTACGTATCAGTTTTTCATACACCGGTAATTAGGAACATATGGTAATTAGTATACGGTAATTAGAAAAAGTTAGATTTTCTTGAAAAATTTAAAAAACCGACACAGTTTGCAAAAACTTGCTTAGGGCAAAGTACGTAGGCCAAATTACTTTCTAGATTGACATGATCAACATACAATCTTATTTAAAAATCAAGTAGCAAAATAAGATTACGGTAATTAGAAAAGTTCGTTACCAAAGCTACGGTAAGTAGATACTCTCGTGCTTCATCGGCGGCACACTAACATTAACGACGTGGGACCGCTGATGGGTCGTGGAACATGCTAAGGAGAAGAGACCAGTGCACTTGTAATGTGCCAAATCCTGTTATTTTTGGGTGGGCACCCGAAAACAGCATGCGTTACGGTAATTAGAACTTTTGATAGGACAAGCGATTATTTCATGATAACTATTTATAGGCTGGGCCTATTAAGTCGATATTTTCCAATACGATAACCAATGTTTATGAGCATTTAAAACGATGAATAGATCATGGTTAATATGTATGTTATAAAAATTACAAGCAAGTTTCGAGATCAAGTTGGCGTGGGGACACGTCACGGTAATGAGAAAAACATGATTTTTGAACACGACTTAAATTAATTTAGTCTGAATTACTTAAATTAGAAGCCTGTGTTTAAGTTTGTAGCTAGTTACGGATGCTATCTACCATTTAAAAATATTGCATACTTGAATAAGATAATATTACAGAGTATACAAGCCCGGGACACTTAAATTTTGCTCTCCTGAGAATGGCCGATTACATTTCTTTCATAGACAATCTCATTATAATTATATAGATACTAGCTGTCCCGGCAAACGTTGCTTTGCCATAATATAAATCAAGTATTTCACCCATATTATTTTATTGAAGTGACTATAAATAAGTATGTTACTATGACAACGTCCATCGCTATCCAGACCCACAAACAATGGTCGCCGTCAGTCTCGAGTTGTAATAATTTACTAATATTTATTCAACAAATGCACTTATCCATATAATAAGTACCCAGTAACAGATTCTCAGACCCACTGAATATGTATATAAAATTTAGTTAAAATCAGTAAAGCCGTTTCGGAGGAGAACGGGGCCTAACATTGTGACACGAGAATTTTATATATAAGATAAATGTAGATCTATACTTACTTATAACATGTCCTGACTGACTGAATGATTCATCATCGCCAAGCAAAAACTGATCAAAATACAGCCACAAAATTTGGTGACCAGGGTTGTTTTATTAAGTAGAAACCCACTAAGGAAGGAATTTCGAAAATTTTACCCTAAAGGGGGTGAAATAGAGGTTGAAAGTTTGAATGAAAGTCAGTCATTTCTCAAGTTAGAAACGTGAAAGTTTATTTTTGGGCTACTCATTAAAAAGGAATAGATACGTATTTAAGCGTTATTGGAAATTTTACCCCCAAGGGGGTGAGATAGGGGTTGAAAGTTTGAATGAAAGAATTGATTTCCCTAACTCAGATCGCCCATAAATTATTTTTCCCTTAATTTTTATAATATTCTCCTTCTTTTGTAATGGGTTTCATACGACTGTATTTTTTTTTTCACTTTTTATTATTTTTTCAGGACCTTTCTGGTCTGTAAGGGACGAAATCTGACAATATTTCACCAATTTTATAATTAGAAATAATATTATTAAGTATATCAACTATCTAAAACTTATTCTTAAGTTTCTAATATAAAATAAATAATAAATAATTTCTAATATATAATAAATCAAAAAGTTAAATAAGTGCTAATAACAGTTGGCAACCGTAACTACAAGCTATTCATAATAATAATAATAATAATAATAATAATAATAATAATATCTTATATATAAAATTCTCTTGTCACAATGTTAGGCCCCGACCCCCGTACTCCTCCGAAACGGCTTTACTGATTTTAACCTATATGCATATTCAGAGAATCGGCTACTGGGTACTTTTTATATTGATAAGTGCATTTGTTGATTATATAATAGTAAATTATGACAACTCGAGACTGACGGCGACCATTGTTTGTGCGACGGCATAGCGATGGACGTTGCCATGGTGACATACTTATTTAGTCACTTCAATAAAATAATACGGGCGAAATACTTTATTATATGGCAAAGAAACGTTTACCGGGACAGCCTGTTATACTATCTTATTTTGACAAAGCATATTTCGTGTTAATCTAATATTTAATAAATTCCACAAAAGCTTCCTTTAATGTTCTTTCACAGAACTTTTTATTGTTAACATTACCTTATTGTTAACATGTTGCTAATTTATTTCTGACAAAAAATATTAATAGAAATAAAAGAATAACGATTAATTTACATGCCAGACGAAGTTTTTTTTAAAACGTTTCGTCGGCTAGTAAAGTTTTATATGTACTCTCCTGTGCAAAATACACTTTTTCCAGATTGTCATTTTCGAAAATTGTAAACCCCTTTATTCAATATTGGCCAACATGTATATGTTACCGTTAATATGCGTAAACCAGTTAGACTGCAGAATAACAAGGTATTCTGCAGATTATCTGGGTGAGTCAGTTAAAGTGCAAAAAGTTTATTCTATTCATATTAAATTACATACTAAAAACAGATTCTTGTTGGAATAAAATAATGTTATTTAGCTGGAGAGAATTATTTAATATATTATTTGGACATAAACAAAGGAAGAAATTATAAAATTTTACGTAAAATGTTACTCCACTAATAAAATATAACAGATCGTATCAACTAGAAAAAAACTAATCAAAACAACAACAGTTTTACTTAAGTCAAAGTTTTTAGAACTTTTACGAAGGAAGAGAATGCAAGCTAACCAGGTAAAGTGCAAATAATATAAGCTTTTTTATTTAACACACTTTGGATTGTATCATCTGGAGATTGCCTAGGTAATTTGCACGTTAACGTTTTCTGCATTCTAACGGTAATATTACTTCTAATAATTACTTCAGTAAAATACAGTAATATAACAATAATACAGTAAAATACAGTTCAGTAAAATACATAAATAATTACTTCAGTGAAATACATACACCTACAGTTTTTACGGGTGAAGAAAAGTTTAAATTGTAAAACGACTACCTAACTTCAAATGACTTTACAAAAATATTTTTTATTAATCTCGTGACAATAACAGCCTTAAGACTCCATGATATCCAAAGAATAAGTAGAAAGTTTTTCTAAAATTATTGTGTTTAAAAGATGTGGGTTATATTTTCAACTATTGACAAGGAATACTCCTTGGCCCTTGTTAGTAGTTTTAACAGTTGAGAGGGCGACTAACCCCAAAAATCAAACATCGTCCTTCTCTCTTCACACTCACGCCCGTCTTTCTTATGCCAGGTGAAAAAGAACGACGCGTATTCATCGCCAAATTAGTTTTTTCTCAATAACTCGATAAATCTACAACATTTTAAAATCCGCTAGGTCGATCTCTCAATGATAGAATTTTATACAATGTGTTAAAATATTAACTTAGTGAAATGTACGGTTATGGCAATAAATGAAAAATTCGTCAAAATTAGATGCATCATTGTGATTGTTTTCTATCGAGAAAATTTTAAGATATCGTGTTTTTGCTCAGATCGCATTCTCGGAAATATAATGTAGTATCTAATTTTAGAAAATGAAACAATTCGGGGCTTATTTTCAAGTATAAAAACAACGAGTCGTTTAACTGCTAACCATGAGTATTTTACGCAGTCATCCAGGAGTATTTTTACCAGTTAGCCAATAGTATTCTCAACTGTAAGCCACGAGTATTTTACCTGTTCCACACTCAGCGAGGCACGCCACCAACAGGATGACCAGCAGACATCTGGCCGATGCGGAGCTGGTGGTACACGTCCTCTGTTTCTGCATGGTCTGGCTCTCGTTTCTCTATAACAAATATATTTGGTAAAGTATTTTGTATTTGGTAAATTAGTGTAAGTCCTGTAAATAACAACAGGTAACAACATTTTTGCTGTATTTTTCCGCAGTTTGAAACTCACGACTAATGTTAACTTACAATTAAGTCTAGATAAATAATTTTCCTAGAAATACTATAGAAGTTCAGGTTCGTTTAAGATTCACTGTGTGAAAAAATAAATTCAAAACTTTTAATTAACTAAGCAGTAAGTTACTAAGAAATATTTTATGTTTATGCAAACCGTTTATTTACTGTTGAATATTATGAATAAATTAATTTTATTTATATAATATCATAAAATAATCATCCAGAATATCCGCGCTTTCAATATTCTAATGAAGTTTGTTTTAAATCAAAACAATTTTCTGGAGTACAGTCGGAGGTAGAATTTTCTGTATTAGGAGAAAAATTTAATTAAAAAAAACAATATATTTGTTGTGTTACGTGGGCGCTATTTTTATAAGAAATACAAAAAAAAATTGCTTGTTAAAATTTACATTTTTTATGTTTTATTTAAATATCATCAGATGTACGATATTGAATGTACCGTAACTTCTTGGTGGAAATTGTTGTGGAAATGTTTCATAGTAATAATACGATATAAGAAACATAATTGTAATAAAATAAAGTAATAAAAGTGGAACAAGTGCATGAAAAGTTTATATTATTACTGTGATCATCAGATGTTACAAGTGCTCCTGTTTTCCGGGTGCTCGTCTCTCCGTTAGTCACAGGGAACACGACCCCCCCCAAAATCTAAGGAAAAATTGAAAAATCTCAAAATCTTGCTAATGAATAAAAGGAAATTTCTAGATATCCCCTAACCACCACTTCGTTCGACCTTAGACAGCTGCTGTCAACCTGGAACCGTCGGAGGGCGCAGATAAAAAAAAAGTGAAGTGACTACTGAGTGACCCCCCCAAAATTTCAGGCTGCGACCGCGCCTGGTTAATTTAGATAAGAAATTTTAAAGTATTTGTAAACTATACATATATTTTATAAGGCCTAATAAAATTTTGATATATTTTACAACCTTAACGGCTATGAAGATAACTATTGACGAGACCTAAATTAATAAGTGTTTGCCTTAAAGTAGTCTCTACAAAAATATTATTAAGTTAGACTCACATCAGTCACAGTATTTTGTGAAGTGTACCTACTATCTAGTTTACGCTGTACTTTCACGATCGTTTAAGTTGTTTTGGATGAATTAAGATGCCAACCCTATAGATCGACCTCGTAGAAAACCGACGTATATTTACATATTATTGTATAAAGGCTGTGGCAATAATTGCTTATAATCAGGTAATTCGACTGCTCGTTCTAGTATGAAGTATCATCAAAAAAAAAAAGATTTGTCTCTTTGAGGAGAATCCGAAATTACTTAAGCGATTTTGATCAAATTTTGCACAGATTTTGGGTGGGTCTCGGAGAAGAACATTCGTTTTTTACATCGGGAGCTACGATATTATGTACATATAGTTAGCCTGAGATTTTTCCGTTTGTGTTTTTTTTTTATGAAAGAAGGGGGCAAACGAGCAAACGGGTCACCTGATGGAAAGCAACTTCCGTCGCCCATGGACACTCGCAGCATCAGAAGAGCTGCAGGTGCGTTGCCGGCCTTTTAAGAGGGAATAGGGTAATAGGGGAGGGTAGGGATGGGAAGGGAAGGGAATAGGGGAGGATAGGAAAGGGAATTGGGCCTCCGGTAAACTCACTCACTCGGCGAAACACAGCGCAAGCGCTGTTTCACGCCGGTTTTCTGTGAGAACGTGGTATTTCTCCGGTTGAGCCGGCCCATTCGTGCCGAAGCATGGCTCTCCCACGTATAAATATGTGTGCAACATTTTACTTTTAACTAGTATAATTTATATTTAGTTGTATGTACTTAAGATGTTGCTAAACTACCTCCAGCGTCTCTCCTAAATAAAGAATAAGATTAACTTTTGCCGAAACAAGATTTCAAAAGAAAATGTTATGTTGTAATGTAACTAAGTATGTTTTACTGGCCACTATATTTTATGATGTTTTTAAAAATCAAGAACAATAATCTTTAAAAAGTTCTAATATGTAAATGTAGATGATAAAAAATATATATTTTATGTCTTTATCACATTATTATTATTGTACTTTAGTATTAACTGCATCTCACATCGTGCGGTATCGTAAACGATAACGTAATGCTTAAAGCGCTTTTAAAGAACAACGATATTATATTATCTCATGAAAAATGCAGGGATAAGAAAACAAGTCAGCTATCATTAAGAGAAGTAGCAACTTTGTTAATAAAATTAATTTGTAAAGTAGAAAGATCTGCAGTTGCGTAGGAACGTATGCAGTTTGTCACTGATAACAACTTTTACTATTTAACTTCTAAGTGCAAGAACTAAATGATTCATTTGAAAGTAATAAAAAAAGAATAAATTTTATGCGACGAGATAATAATAATGACTCTCACATCGGTTTCAGTGACAATGACCGGTTTCACTGAAGTCAAGCCGGTTATGCACGAGTGATTTTTTGCTCTAGGTACTCAATTACCTACTGATAAATCATAATATTATTATTGTGTATGCTGTTACAAGAGAACTTTTTATTTCTTAACTCTCATAACCCAATGGCTTCGGACTCAAGTTTTACATGCCAATCCGATGTAAGTATGTATGTACATAGGATGTGCAGGTGAAAACCTTTTCCTCAAACAATATGATCAGCCTACATCGGCAATCTGCACCGGTCCCAATTTCCTTTTGCACGGATCGCTCCAGTAGTTTTAAAGTAAAAACATCAATTTCCGTCATCAACTTTCATATTGGCGCAATCAATAATTGAATGCGTCAAGGAACGCAACGCTAATATTGTCATTTTTGAAGTTTTTGATACGGTCAGAGGGCATGCGTCGCGGTCATGCCTCACGTTCGGTTTTGACTGCGCTATAATGCATGCCTTTGACGAACAGAAAAAGGCACAAAGACAAAGCTCTACAGATATAACAATGCTGGGAAGATTATTATGAAAAGCTACATGCATATTTAATCGTTTCTCTGATAAATCGAACGAACACGATTACTTAAAAACGCTTCGCAGTACTTATCTCTTATCGAGCATATAATCTACACCCGCGGAAACGTGTCAAGTCAAGTTCAAATAATATAACAGCAGTAATCTTATGCAGCCTCAAAAGGTTAGCCCATGATAGGAAAATACGCGATTAATAATAATCTATATATATTATAATACAAAGTCGCTTTTTTACCTCATGTCCCTTTGTTCCCTAATCTTTAAAACTACGCAACGGATTTTGATGATTCTTTCAGTGTTACATAGCCCATTTATCGAGGAAGGCTATAGGCTATATTTTATCACGCTAAGACTAATAGGAGAATGTGGGAAAAAACGGGGGAAATTATTTGAGGGCTTATCTCGCGAACTAGGTACTGGAGCAATTTTTATGTTATTTGGCAAAGATAAGAAGTAGACCACGTGAAGGATCATAGGCTATCGATTTAATTTTTTCAGTGGCTATATATTTTATACCCGTGCGACGCCGGGGCGGGTCGCTATATTATAATGATAAGCCATTGATAACTTGCACACTACAATTAGTTGCCTGGATAATGGATAATATCCATAGTGGCCCAACGTGGAGTGTGCTGTGGGGCCTTGTATGAAATGTCATGTATTGTATACCAAAATGTTACACCACTGTCCACTGCGCTCTAACTGCCAGATAATGTAGCGGACGCGCAGCTATTCTGTACGTTACCTATTCTCATAAATCGAATGTCGCTCAAAGTAAGAGTATAGGGCAATAAAACGTGTTTCATCCCGAGGGTGCTAATTATTTTATTTATCAGTTCTGATAAACATTTTAACTGCTTTTATTTGACCATTTTTAACGGTTTTACCCAGTGTTATTTGGAGTGATGCTCAAGAATTTGACACGCAAAAGACTTGTGACAGTGACATAATTTCACGCCAAGTATGCGTCCCCTGGGACGCCTGTTTCAGTTTTAAGGCAAGATTTAAGAAGGATTTTACTTAGTTGCCTCATTTTTGTATTCAAATAGTAGGGAAACTGTTTTTGGAAGTTAAAATTTCTTTATTGCGTACTGTTTTTGGTTAAACTGGCGTCAGGACACGTGGGCAGAGCAAAAATTTGTAAGACGGAGAGAGAGATACCCGTTTTTTGTAATTTATTACACCAGAATATTATATATTTTGTGTTCTTAGTTAAAAGTTAAAACATAGAATTTAATTTGTATCTGACACTCGTGCAAATTATTTACTTTCAACTTTCATACTTGTCGTTTATCAAGCAGTCGTTTACTAAAGGGTTTTCAATATGATTGTTTCAAATCTACTTTCTAGTAAGAATCAGTGATTGAAATCAGATACAGACGAACAAACAAAAGATTTAAAAATATTACAGCTGGCGGCGGACAGGCCGAGCTCTGAGCAACAATACGTTGCATGTCTTGTGCCGGTAACAGCAACATCTCTATGAAAAGCTTTATGAAACCATTTTTAATGGAAATGGTGAAATATTCAAGACTATAATGTGATTAATATGGGAGTGTCACTTTCAATATTTTTTGTAATTAAATAAGTTAAAACCATCAAATTCGCAGTTCCTGAGTAATCCTGAGGGATTAGGCCGATCGAATTTTCTTCGATGATCTTTATTTCAAAAATAATTAAAAATTGTACCTACCAGTTGTATTTACATGATATTCTTTCGCCAGTTCGGTCATATCGTCCTACTGGATTTCTCATAGTCCAGGAGGACCAATGACCGAATGTAAGGAAGTGGGCATTCTCTTCTCTTGACCATCATAAAAACACTTTTGTGTAGCTGAAAAGCTTTGAACGAGTACCATCACCGAAACTTACTATGCCGAAACCGTGTGGGAGGTTATTATTATTATATTTACATAGTTACTATTTTCAAATAGCAGGGTAAACTATATTTATCTGTCTGAAACTAAAATGTGGTCGGGGATTCGCGGTACTTATGCAAAAAGTTTCAAACAATTTAATCCACCTTTAGTGTATCGATGTGTAAAGTTTCATTAAAATCAGTTCGTTCATGGGTCAACAAGCGAGCAAAGTTTTGTGTTATAGATCATTCACTGTTCCTGGAATCAATGCATATGCTTACAATAATTCAAGGAGGCTTTGCATTGTTATTCTCTTCTCATTGTTCTGAATCTTTTGTTAATTCCATACTATACTATATACTATAATATTATAAATGCGAAAGTGTATCTGTCTGTCTGTCTGTTACCTCTTCACGCTCAAATCGATGAACCGATTTTGCCGAAATTTGGCATGGAGATGCTTTGAGTCCCGGGAAACCACTTAGGATACTTTTAATCCCGAAAAAATGTACGGTTCCCACGAGATAAACTAATTTTGGCGCAACGGAGTTGCGGGCATCATCTAGTATTATATAATTTTGTGCTTATTATACTGTATCCAGTATATCTTACTGTTTTTGTACGGCAAAAGCTATATGGTAAGCTTTCTAATTTCACTACTACTTTATACGTGGCAGAACCATGCTTCAGGAACGAATGCGCCGGCCGGAAAACCGGCGTGAAACAGCGCTTGCGCTGTGTTTCGCCGAGTGAGTGAGTTTATCGGAGACCTAATCCCCTACCCTATTCCCTACCCTATTCCCTTCCCTACTCCCTTCCTTACCCTCCCCTATTCCCTTCCCTTCCCTTCCCATCCCTACCACCTATTACCCTATTCCCTCTTAAAAGGCCGGCAACGCACCTGCAGCTCTTCTGATGCTACGAGTGTCCATGGGCGACGGAAGTTGCTTTCCATGAGGTGATCCCGTTTGCTCGTTTGCCCCCTTATTTCATAAAAAAAAAAACTACAAGGATACAGTATGCACAAATTTTAGTGGCCTAATAGCTCCGTGTATTTGACAGGAAATCCTGTCACATGTGCCCACGTATGCTTGTAGCAGTGAAATTAACACTTTGCCTTCTCAGTCTGAAAGCGTTTTTTCACCTGTGCAATGTGCATTTTTATGCACAGAAGGGCATAATGTTATTTGTTCTCTTCCAGTTACATTGTATCAACTAATTATATTTTGCCAGGTATTATAGTGAGTTTACGTAAAGTGACTCGTTAAAAAGCTGTTACAAAATACATGGGGTTAACACTCGGCCAACACAATATACTAGGGACTTAGGCCTAAGGAACCTGTTCAAATATTTCTAAAACGGGTATGATTTATTTTACAACCCTTAAGGTATATTAAGGAAATTGCTAATATAATATTACTAGATGACGCCCGCGACTCTGTTGCGTCAAAATTCGTTTATGGCGCGGGAACCGTACATTTTTCTGTAATAAAAAGTATCCCATAGGTTTCTCGGCAATACCCAGAAAATGGGTTCAGCGGCTTGGGTGTGAAGAGATAACAGATAGACCAACAGACACACTTTATATTAATAAGTATGGATTAATCTTATAAGTCGATCCTTATAATTAACTTCTCTATAAAAATTTCGATCTTCAGCGCTGCCACTTTCACAGTGAACTCTTTACAAGGAACACGAACACACCCTAAAGTATTATGACTTATTTTTGTTACAACCTGTATATACAGTTTATTTTTATTAAAAGGGGGATAGTTTTTAAAGACTGTATTTCTCAGAAAGTATACATTTGATGTCATCGTCACAGATAACTTTG
Source organism: Aricia agestis (assembly GCF_905147365.1). Classification (NCBI taxonomy): domain Eukaryota; kingdom Metazoa; phylum Arthropoda; class Insecta; order Lepidoptera; family Lycaenidae; genus Aricia; species Aricia agestis. The sequence goes on along the minus strand of NC_056408.1, from coordinate 13,697,722 downwards.
CACACCTGTAGCTTTAGTATTTATTATACGCCCAAAATCAAATCTTGGCCGTATAATATAATATTTTTCAGGCTCTCGATATTAATTTATAAATTTCTATTTGACAATGGAGTTATTATATTATAGGAGGTAATATCACTGATATGAATATAAATTAATGAATAACCAATTCAATTCCGTACATTGTATTATGAAGAACTTATTGTATAATTAGATCAAGTGCTTGCATAAAAAATTGGACCATTACTGGGTATCTTTGTAGAATAAAACTTAATTTTAATTAGCATGAGGGCCATTCGAAATTAATAAGGAAATAAATATAGATAATGTCGGTGTCCTTTTAGTTTGATTACTACATAAAAAGATTTTTTTAAATAATTAAAAAAATATTTAAAAAAAAGTTTTAATTTAGAATTTCATTTTTAAATAACAGATTTCTGTCAGTGGTTATTTGGTACAAGACTTCTTTTTCTGGCGTATTTATTATAAAATTAGGTGAAATAAACCTAATTGTTATTTTTGTTAACATAATATTTCTTTCTCATAAATTAAGTTATTAAATTGAATTCTAGAATATTCCTCAAATCAAAATGTGCAATGTTTTTATACCACATTCTATTTATTTAATTGAGGAATCAATTAAATAAAATCAATTAAAAAAGTTTTTTTTTAAATAACAAAAATAATTAAATTACTTTCTAAGAATATTAGTAGGTCCCCCAATAATCTTCTTAATAATAGGTCAGAACTCAGAATATTATTAATAACTCACGTGTTGCCGTCCGGGCGCGCTTGCAGGTGTGTTGGGCGCCGCGCGGGATCACCGCTTATATACCGCGCCAACCGCCTCAACACATCACCGCCTCTCCGCCTTCTTACATAAAACTTCATAGGGTTAAGTACTTATTAAATTGTGATTGCCACCAAAATATGACAATATCACGTTTAATGAGTCTGATGGAAAATTACCACTAAACATAATATGTTTTGGTGTAAATTTGTATATTATGAATTATGAATAATTACTATTATATACAAAAATAATTAAATGTACGATATTCCAAAATAATATTTCGTGGTTTTGCAGCTCGAGAAAGTCTACAAAAACTATTGAATATAAAATCGATGTTTGCGGAAACAAATTATATACTTACAGTAAAATAATAAAAGACATATTATTTAAATACAGCTTAAACGCTACAAACTGAAGAACGAATTTTATATTAAATTGGACACGGATGATACAATTGATGTGATAGTGTGTTGAACAGATTAAAGAAGCTGAAATACGAATATGCTATGGGTATTGGGGTGCTTTATGATAATAAGGATTACGATAATTATATAACAACGGAATTTTCGCCCGATAAACCAAATTTTACGCATAATTATTGATCGTTTAGGGTTAATATTCAACAATGCCGCGCCTTTAACTCTTGTTGTAAAAAGATGTACAATAAAAAATGTTCAATAAAACTTATTATTGTAGGTAGCTTTTTTAATTGGGCGTTGGCCCACCACACATTCCCACCACTGTATCTCCTGTGTCGCCAGGATTGTCAGTGGTATCCAACTATGGAAAAACCCTTTGATATGATCTCAGGGAGCCCGAGGGACATGCTAAAACTGTTTTGGGACGAACGCAACCGCAACGAAAATTAATGAGAACAAAATAGAAAAAAAAGGTTTAGGGGCTGCCTAACTATTAAACTCAATGACTGTCAATTTTATGTTGAAATATTTAAAAAATGTTGATCGCTTGTCGTTCATTAATTTACTAACCGAACATGCGATACAGCTGAATCGAAACTACTTCCCTGAATCGACTTAGTTACTTCATTATTTCATTAAAGAATTTATGATACAATTGATAAAATATAAGTTTGTACATATCGGCTTGCAATATTGAAGTGAATTCAAACAATTATTGTGTTTAATGATTTTATGGATATAATTTAATCATAAATATAAAATGGTAAGATCGATTGTGTTAAACTTTAAAATCTAAATAAAAATGTTGTGTTATTGTCGTGCAGGTCGGAAAAGTGTATAACACCTATCTAAATATATAACTAATATAATAATATATAACTCAAAGGTGACTTACTGACTGACATAGTGATCTATCACGCACAGCCCAAACCACTGGATGGACCGGGCCGAAATTTGGCATGCAGGTAGATGTTATGACGTAGTTATCCGCTAAGAAAGGATTTTGTTCAATTCTACCCCCAAGGGGATAAAATAGGGGATGAAAGTTTGTATGAAACTTTATCAATTTTAACCGATTGGGCTGAGACTTACATGCTTAATTAATGATAATACTTCTTAAAGCGAGCGACGCCGCCGGCAAAAGCTATAAGTATAATATAAATTCTAAACATGATAATATACACTGTGACCTGGGCTATACGTTTCATTTTGCTGTACGCCACTGCAAAGCAGCGACATGGGCAGACTTATGTCGGTAGAATATAAGACCTATAGCCTAGTAGTAGTAGTTTTATTGGCCCAAAATAATCCCGTTCTCGGAGAACGGCGATGGACAGGCCCAAGTGTTTGAGATGTTTCCTTCAAATCTTTTTGTCAGTTTTCTTATTTTTAATTTTGCTCATTAATCAGCAATGATAAATATGCCCAATTCTAATTTTTTTTACTTTTTGCAATGGCAAAACAACATTGTCGGGTCAGCCAGTAATATTGATTCTCGTTAACGTAAGCGTGCTACGCGTCGAAGCTCCACGTAGCATCTCCGCTGGTTCTCGTAGCGTTTCGTAGAAGGTCTACGTCTCATACTACATCTATATGTCGCAGGGAAATGAGGATATCAGGGATTTCGTGAAATCCCTAGGGATATCACGATCTCCCGGTAGATGCCGAATATTCTTGTTTATTACGTCTTCTTACTAAACAAATCTAGTGATATGTCATTTCACTAAACTAAATCTAGTGAAATGTCAGAAAAGAGGATACCGCCGAATAAAAATCGAGCCACGCATTTCCCTCGCTTGCTCTAGCACCCACACGAGTGGGAGTGAAACAATTAATGCGTCGCTCGAGTTGGCACGGCTCATCTAGCTATAGCGGTTCTTGAGGTAGCCTGGAGACAGACAGACCGACGGAGAGGCAGTTTTACCCTTTGGGTACGGAACCGTAAAAACTAGGATAATTGAAGATCTGAAGTAGGTACCTGGAGTAACTGTGTTTTCTAATCAGGGTGACCCTGATTAGCAAACACAAGAGCCTAACCAAACTATTAGAGATCGACATGCCACCTTTACAAAAAATATTCAACTTGGTGGGCCGCTTCATTTGACGTCAAAAATCAAAGGTCTGAAGTATCTGATGAAGAACCTTGGTTTCAACTGTATAATTCAGAGATATGGTGATGCCCCCTCAGATCTGCTATAGTTGCATTACACGTATGATAATAATAAATAAATCAATAAAAAAAATATAACTCCTATACCGGTTTCGGTGACGGTGGTCGGTTTCATTGAATCCAGGCCAGTTATGCAGGAGTAATTTTATAGTACCCAAGTGTGTGCGCAGTACACAAGAGCTATCTCTCTATTCCTTTACTCATATATAACCCAGTGGGACGGAAGACCGACACGACTGGCGAGAGATCAGGCGCAGGACCGACTTTTTACACGCCCATCCGACGCATTGATCATCTAATATCTTACTTGTCAGAGTAAGATGTTAGATGATCCTTTCAAAGTACCCGTGTGGGTACTAGAGCGAGCGAGAGAAATGCGTTGCTCGATTTCTTTTCGGTGGTATCCGCTTTTCTGACATTTCACTAGATTTAGTTTAGTAAAATGACATATCACTAGATATTTTAGTAAGAAGACGTATTAAATAAGAATATTCGGCATCTGCCGGGATTTCGTGATGTCCCTAGTATTTTGGTAGAAAAGTATTGTTTTTGGTAGAAAATTGTACTAAATGGTAAAAATTTTTCATGACGCTGACAACCCTATTTTTGTTTACCAATTATTTAAAAATTTAAAATTACCTGCACTACACCTGATGATGATTTTATCGAAACCGGTCGTGTAAAACATAATTGTTATTAATAAAAGTGGAAAAAGTGCATGAAAAGTGTATATTATTACTGTGAAACATGAATTTCCACCAAGAAGTTACGGTACATTCAATATCATATATTATTTTTTTTTAATATACTTGTGGTCTATTCTACACGGAGTTCTTTAAAATAAACACAAAAATAAAAATATCGCATCTTCACACAAGTGTCTTATATTCTGTTGTTTTCTTCTTTACACAAGTAAACACACACTTTCGCATTTATAATATTAGTATGGAAGTATGGATAATATCTTATGCTCTAAAAACTCTTTAGGATCTAAGCCGTTGAAAATTATAATTTGTATATTAAGGTGAGGTGACTAAAATTTTGCCCTTTCCTATATTTGCAAGAATTATTTTTACAATTGGCTATAAAATAACCTTAACGCTATCTATTTCTTTTAAAATCTTAATATAAACGGCGTTTATAAATACCTACGTATTATTATAAATTATTATTTGTTGATTTAAGTTCAGATGTTTCTCGGTTGTTATTATTCTCTGTTTATTTTGTAAGAAATATTGTATTGGCTAATGGTATATTATATTCTGAAACGTGTAAAGGTGAGAGACCTTTATTAGGCTTCAAAAATATATTCGTACTTTCATATTTTTTCAATCTCTTTTATAACTTAGTCTAAAACAAAGTTGCTTTCCGATGTCTATATTTTCTTTGTGTGATCAAACGAGCAAACGGGTCACCTGATGGAAAGCAACTTCCGTCGCCCATGGACACTCGCAGCATCAGAAGAGCTGCAGGTGCGTTGCCGGCCTTTTAAGAGGGAATAGGGTAATAGGGGAGGGTAGGGATGGGAAGGGAAAGGAATAGGGGAGGATAGGAAAGGGAATTGGGCCTCCGGGCCCAATTCCCTTTCCTTACCGGAGTAAACTCACTCACTCAGCGAAACACAGCGCAAGCGCTGTTTCACGCCGGTTTTCTGTGAGAACGTGGTATTTCTCCGGTCGAGCCGGCCCATTCGTGCCGAAGCATGGCTCTCCCACGTATGAAACTTTTTTTACTTTTTCTAAACATAAAATGTGATTCAACTGGGAATTTTACATGTAAAAGTTATACTATATGCATAGTAGGAAATAATGATTCAACATTATGTAGAAATTATAGCATAGAAGGAAAATGCTAGTAGAAAATGTTACTTAGTAAAAAAAAAGTAGAATTTTTATACTAAGAAATTTAATCTAAACTTTAACAGATACTTATGATCTAAATATGTAGGATACTCGGAGTTAGCTAGGATGTTCTTAAATTAAGTTTCTCTTATGAGTAGGCCAGCTAGCGACATTTAGCAGGAATATTATTAAATCCCAGTGACCGAACTTCGCTTAAGAATAATAATTTATTCGCTAAATACAGGAGTATTATTCTAATTTCAATTTAATAATAACAAAAATCCATTTATCGCGGTATGATCGCGGTAGTAGTCACTACATTTTGGGTGTCCAATGTCCATAAAAAATACAATCTATACTATATTAATATTATAATTCTGCAGAGTTTGTTAGTTTGTATGCTTTTTTGTTTGAACGCGCTAATCTCAGGAACTACTGGTCCGATTTGAAAAATTCTTTCAGTGTTAGATAGCCCATTCATCGAGGAAAGCTATAGGCTATATTTTATCACGCTAAGACTAATAAAAACGAAGAAATAGAGGAAAATGTGGAAAAAACGGGGGGAAATTATTTGAAAGGGCTCATTTGAACGCGCTAATCTCAGGAACTACTGGTCCGATTTGAAAAATTCTTTCAGTGTTAGATAGCCCATTGATTGAGAAAGGTTAAAGACTATATTTTATCACGCTAAGACTAATAGGAGCGAAGAAATAGTGGAAAATGTGTAAAAAACGGGGAAAATTATATGAAAGGGCTCATTTGAACGCGCTAATCTCAGGAACTACTGGTCCGATTTAAAAAAATCTTACAGTGTTAGATAGCTCATTTGTTGAGAAAGGTTATACGTTATATTTTATCACGCTAAAATGAATAAGAGCGAAATAATAAAGGAAAGTGTGGAAAAAACGGGGGGAAATTATTTGAAAGGGCTTATTTGAACGCGCTAATCTCAGGAACTGCTGGTCTGATTTGAAAAATTCTTTCAGTTTTAGATAGCTTATTTATCGAGAAAGGCTATAGGCTATATTTTATTATTCTACACCTAATAGGAGTGAAGAAATAGAGGAAAATGTGGAAAAACGGGGAAAATTATATGAAATTGCATATTATCTTAAGATTCTTAAGAACTACTGGAGCAATTTTTATGTTATTTGGCAAACATGAAGAATAGACCACGTTAAGGGACATAAGATATTTTTTTGCGGAAAAATGTACGGTCACGTGAAATTCCTAAATTACGCAAACGAAGCCGCGCGGAACATCTATATATAATAATTTCGTAGGAAAGTCAATGCTGTACATTGAATATTTTTGTACAATAAATAATACTTGGGACGTGATTTACTATACTAACGCGGACGAAGTCGCGGGCAACAGCTAGTCAGTAAAATAATAATTTTGACTTTAACAATACATTAGAACTATGTATTTTTATTTACAACTTTAATCCTTCGATCATGGATTCTTGGAAATCTATTGTTATTCTATTGTGTCTCGCTCACTGGGGTGAGCTTATAGGGCTTGATGGGTTAAACTATAAAGTAACAAGTATTTAAAAAATATATTTATTTTCAAAAACAACTAATAATAATAAAAAAAACCTCTTAAGACGCGGTAAGTAGTTGTAAGCTAAGAAGATAAAGTTGTTTTTACAAAAGGAATGTTTTTCTCAGTTCAGAATTTAATTTGGGGTACAACTATTGAAAGAGGTAAACACTTTTTCTTTTATTGCGTCTCTAACTTTGTTAAGTTATCTAGCGCCAAAGATACTGAAATAAATATAGACACGTCACAACCAATTAGAATTTTAATAGAATAAAACACTAACATGTAACAATTCAATTGTTTTTTAAGTTGCTATATTTAAAGCAAATTTAGAAAGTTTTACTCATATATATTTTTTTCTTTTAATATTTATAAAATAGCTGTAATGATACGTAAATAATTATTACTAGTATTCCACCTAATTTTTTGTCAAAATTCTAATTCATGTAATGTTCTACTTTGAACGCAATTTTATTTATTTTAAGTTAAATTGCAATAAATAAAACGATAATGATAATATAACTATTATTTAGTCCTGTAATGGACTGGGTACTTTGTCAAGTGGCATTCAATAATTTCGACAATGAAGCTAAGAGATAAAGAATATGTAATTTGACAACGCTTTGCTAAGTACGAGTAACATTATGTATCATCGATATCTTTTGAAATCCCATTAAGACACGAGACAATTCTACCCTTTTCTATAGTCTATGATCCTTGAACTATTTCCTTTATTTTTACTATCGACAGTTTTACTTCACCAATGGTAATATTAATTATTATTGAAATCCTGAGTTAATTTCTGCCCATTAGTCAATTTTATCTTTTTCGGACTTCGAACTGTTTTCCTGTTTTGAAATCTAAAGTACTTAAGCAAATAAGCAAGAATTGATAAAAAAAAATTCATACGCATGCGCGGTCCCTGTTTGCACACGTCTTCTAGTCAGAAATCTAGATATTTAATTGTTGAACCGTGCATATTTCGCGCATAAAAAGTATCATAATAATATTTCCTTTCCCGGGACTCAGACTATCTCCATACCAAATTTAATCAAAATCGGTTCAGAGTTTAAGCGTGAAGAGTTAACAGACAAACAGACATACAATCTTTCGCATGTATATTATTAATATGTAAGTATTTCATATAGTTGTGTAGGTATTAATCATAATTTAATTGTTATTCTTCATTACTGCCTTTTTCAAAATGTGACTAAACCTCAACTACTTCTGCACCTAGTTTTTAATGAATTCTTTTGTAGTCGGTACCCGGTCAGAACTTAGACGCTTGACATATAACTTAGCCGGTACCGACTTTAAAAGAATGAAAATTGGGTGCAGAAGTAATTGAGGATTAGTTGAATTTTGAAAAAAGCACTTAAATGGAGAATAACAATTATTTCATACGTTTTAGATCTTTTTAAGAATATTGTTTTTATCTTAGAAGTCGGGTTCAATTTTTGTTAGAAATAATAATTTTACTCTTTTTAGTTATCTACAAGACCACAAGGCTTTATGCGTAGATAACCACTACGAACGTTAACTATTCATATTATACTACTGTAAGCGAAATTGTGGTAAATACTTGCAGTTATCTAAGCGATGCTGAAATTTACAAACTTTTGTGTTTAAGGGTTCAGGAGTTCTGTTCAATGCCTTTGGATCCAGACACATCTTCGTATAATAAATACTAAGGAAACGTAACTCCCATACTATTACCGTTTTAAAACCGTTAAAGGACTATGCCCAAAAAAACCCACGGTCGATTAAAATAATTTATGTACAGCAAAGCAGATCATAAAATATAGTAGATTGTAAATATGCAATTAATTTTATTCAAAACCATAACCGAAACAGATAATTTGAAATAATCGGCCAAGTGTGAGTTGGACTCGCGCACGAAGGGTTCCGTACCATTACAGAGCAAAAATAGTTAAAATTGTGTTTTTTGTATGGGAAATTTAATTATTAATTATTAAAATATAAATACAGCTGAGTATTTTGTGTACATTTCAAGTGCCTACCTGTTGTCATCATTGATACCCTACTTGATACCGAACAAAAAATGTTTGAATTTTTTTTTATTTAAAACCTGGTAGCCTACAAAACTGTGAGAAACACTAACAGCTTTATTCATAAAAAGTTAAAATAGGTTTATTATCTTGTTAAAATGAGAATCCTGAAAAGCATTATCATTAACGTTCAATAACGCTAAAAAGCTTTGTAAGTATTCAATAGCGGTTTCATAACTTAAAACGATGACGACCTCTGTGGCTCAGTTGGTGGGCAGTTGGTAGCTCAAGCCGGGGTTCGCGGGTTCGAATCCCGCCGACGGAACAAAAAGCTTTCAAAGTTCTTGGGTCATGGTCATGTGTATTAAATATGTGTATCATATAATAATAAAAAATCCACAGCCGAACATAGAACCTCCTCCTTTTTGGAGGTTGGTTTAAAATCTTAAATATATTATATGTATAGTATAAAAGTATTAAATATATTTCCGTTGTCTGGTACCTGTAACACAATCCCTTCAGGTACTTAGCACGGGACCAGACTGACGTGGTGTGAAGAAGTATTGCTCAAATTAGTTTGAGAGCCAGAGAAAAAAAAAATTTAAAGTTGGGGAAAAAAAATTGAGAGCCAATTTGTCAATAATAATAATACATGTGCCATGCATCATGACCTTATAGTATCGTACACCGGTGTCGGAACACATTGTTTAAACAGACGAACATAATACAGGGTGTAACAAAAATAAGTGATAATACTTTAGGGTGTGAACTGTTCCTTGTAGAGAGTTCACTGTGAAAGTAGCAGCGCTGAAAGACCAACATTTTTTTTCACTTTTGTATGGAGAAACTCGTGACGCTCAGGCTCTTGGTCTTTACCTACTCCTTTTTGGAAGTTGGTTAAAAATCGGTTCAGTAGTTTCCGAGAAAATTATACTCAACCACACAAATAAACAAACCATTGTTTTTAACTGACTTCCAAAAAGGAGGAGGTTTAACGAATTTACATAATAATATGTTCCTTTTTAGGGTGCCGTAGCGTAGTCAACATCCTTGTTGACTACGGAACCCTAAAAAGGTACCCCTTATAGTTTCGGTCTGTCCGTCTGTCCGCAGGAAGGGTAGCAGCGCGGTGTTCCTTTGGTGGCGCACGCCGCCGCGCCGCGCCGCCGACCGCAGCCAGTATGCATATTTGCCTAGCTGCATAATTTACTTAGTGTCCATGATTCATTTGTTTAAATGGAAATTCGGACAAAAAATAAGTACCTAATTTTTTTTACATAATTATAAGCAGAATCGAGTACAGCGTACTATCCTTAAGTATTGAACATGTCGCACCAGTCATGTTGTATATTTTTTGTAATATCAATAGGTGCTAGTACGGGAGCCCTAGAACATTTTTTTTATTACTATCAAGCTAATTTTTTGTGATGTTGTGATTTGAAATGAAGCTACTCATAAAGCTTGATAGTAATAAAAAAAATGTTCTAGGGCTCCCGTACTATACTTAAAATACAGCATAGAGAATTCTCATAAAGTTGAGTTAAGAGTACCTATCAGTTGTATAAGTGACGTACGGACGGACGTGCAATACAAGTCTTTTGTAAATCCATTTCATATACAAATCTTTTGTGATGTGTCACATACTCGTATGAGATGAAACAAGGCTGGTTTTTACTTATCTCATTACTTAATGGAGCTCGTATTCTTCATTAACTTTGGCTGACGTCAAATAGAAAACAGATCTGCGAATGTACCATCAAGGAAATTGATTCCTAGGCAGTCGGGGACCTACGTAGTTTGGTCGCATTACGGCAAACTCAGCCGACAGATCACAATTAACATTGAATTGATATGATCCGACCAAATGACGTTGGTCAGTCAACTGCCTAGGAATCAATTTCTGCGAGAGTACATTGTACATGAGTGTATGACACCCATGTTAGGGACCTCTATAATAATGTTACAAGTGAATGCGTCTGTGCCTTCATGCTATATAATATAATGATTTTTATTACGTCTATGACTTGAGGCTGCTCCCTCACCGGGAGCATTCGCTTGTAATGTAACGTTACAGAGTCGAGCATTACACCAGGGAGGAAGGAAAACCGAGCAATGCGCACCTTGTGTTACAACTTGTAACATCAATGCTACGTGTCAGTGAAGTCAACTTGCTATGGAATGCTCGAAGTCGAATCTATAATGTTATGTTACACGCGAATGCTCCCGGTGAAGCAACTTAAGGTAACGGCAGAGTAGACAGGGGAAATGACATATTTTATAGTTTTAATTGCGGCAAACGTGCGGCTATATACATTTAATTTAAGTATAATTATGTATATTGCTGAATGTATGTATGGTCGATGGCAGATCCGTCGTAGTAGCTATACCTCGTTTATTGCCTATGTGCTAATATTTCTCAATGGGAAAATGGCAAAAATATAGGACAGGCTTTATGCTTCGACACGATTAACCGGATGGTACGTATCATGGCCTCACAGACAACTGGCGTATCACTTTTATTTATTAGGGTTAATGTAAATCTCAAATATTTTCAATTACAAAATGTCTGATCAATCATAAAATATTATTTAAATACAGTTTCAGGAAATTGGTTCTCCTTTAAAGATTATTTACCACTGCAAAACTCCATCTGTTAGTATGCAACAAAGTCCAAGTTCTGAGTAGGCAACCTAACATTCGAAAGGTTCATTTCAGCTCTCGAGTGCGGCGCCATCTGTGTGTGTTTCAAGAAACTATTTACTCAATCGAGTTTCATCTGTATGTGCTACGAGCGCCGTAGCACCTGCGTAGCGCTGTGCTACGAGCAATGAGTTTCTAAAATACTAGAGTAGCAATGTCTTACAAAAGATTCTCAGAAATGCGTAACCACTTTTTTGTTCAAAAGACAATGTCAAGTCATATATTCGTTATGTCATTATGTATGTGAGATATGCCTGCAGGCATCTTCGAACTGGCAACGCGTTGCTACCGTAAACTTCCAATCTAGTTACGTTAGTAACATAGAATATCACTGCTATCTTTTGGGGTGAAGCCAAACGAGAGCAGCTTTTGTATGAAACTGAATGCAGCAGAAATCCTGCTGCATTCAGTTTCATACAAAAGTCCTATTTGATTCACACGAGTGTAATTTTGTGAGTCATGATTTGTATGAAAAGATATTTACGCGAACGAAATTCTGCGACTCACGACTCACAAGATTACGCTCGTTTGGCTTCACCCCTATTATAGCCGATATAGCGGGTAGGTATTCGTGCTTCGAAGAATCAAGGGGTTATCTGCAACATAGTACTGGAATTGGTACATAACTTGGAAACCGTAGATTTTTCTGTAGTAAAAACTATTTTGAAATATATTGTGAGTACTATTTTGTTTTTCCCCTACAAATTTAACAGCTGAAGAAATTACATGAAAGCTAAAACCACACTCCTATTCTAAGATACTAGACTACTATGACTGTTGGAGATACTCTGAGTTACTATAAGAAGGAAGAGAAAAGATATGATATAATTGATATATTGACAATCGAATTTCTGCGCGACAAAGCAGACAACTTTTGTATATTGACCATAAAGTTAATGCACCTAGCGGAATAGAGCAACAATCTCGAGCTGTCAAAGGTAACCGAAATTGGTTTCATCTGTGTGAAAAATATGTGTACGTATACACTTACACAAGCATGATTGAGCATGATTTCTATGAGATTCAATTGTCAACGTGCGGCACGTGCCGACTGGACGCCAAAAAAAGATTACTGCTGTCATGTATCACGCGTCTCTTTTTACCACGCAGTGTTACTAATAGTGACATCTCTCTTGATCAGGCCTTTGTTTCTCTATTCCGCTAGGTATATTAACTTTATGATATTGACGTAATACATTTGAGGCTTACAAGGGTATGTGAAACCTACCCATGCACATCGTTATTATATTGACAATAATACTCGAGGGCTCGATGTAATTATGGCTTCGTATTAGCAGTAACTTCGCCAGGATGGTGTCGTTTTATTTTATCGTTATGTTGTCCCTTTTTTATTAAGTTCTTGACTTTCATTTCCGTACATTTTGGCTTTTTCGACCTCTACAGACGTTATCTAGTGGAGGTTGTATGTAAACAGTTTTGTAACGTTGATATTTACGTGTTAAATATTGTAACGGCCTCTTCACAGACATTTAATGATCATTATTCATCAATCTAAATACATCTCATTTTATTACATTTATAAGTAACTAGCTGTTGCCCGCGACTTCGTACGTGTGGTCTTCAGTTTAGAGCTCGCGGTGTTAACAAACTTGCTGTCAAATGCTTTTTAAAAGCCTGGTACCCCTTAAATCAAAATACCCAAAACAGCTGTGCAGTGTGTACATAATTTTTTTTTTAAATCGAATTTTTTATACCAAATTTTAAAGCTTATTTAGCTTTACACAACTTAGCTGCATTACACAACTTTAGCTTTACCCATAAACTATTTAGTATTTATTATTGGTAGGCTGTCATTGTTTCTGATATCTATGTTGGTAGGTGAGTTCGTGTACAACAATCGAAAGAATCGAAAAATTTAACTCAGCATGGTACCACCTCTTATAGAAATACGTATGAGCAAGCGATAGCGCGATCTAGGCGACTCTTGGCGCCATCTAAATTTACGCATTTTTACCCACTTACAACCCCTTTTTCCAGTAAAAGAGTAGCCTATGTCCTTTCTCAGGCTTTAGACTATCTGTATACAAAATTTCATTACAATCGGTTGAGTAGTTTTGGCGCTGTTGTTTCTGATATCTATGTTGGTAGGTGAAATATTAATTAATAATAACGTGTGTAACAATCGAAGGAATCGAAAACCCTAACTCATCATGGTACCACATCTTATAGAAATACATATGAGCAAGCGATAGCGCGATCTAGGTGACTCTTGGCGCCATCTGTTATGAGTTTTTAGAACTAACTTAATTTGAACAAATTTACGCATTTTCACCCTCTTACAACCCCCTTTTCCAATTAAAAAGTAGCCTATATCCTTTCTCAGGCTTCAGACCAGGGATGTTGCGAATATTCGCATCCGCATCCGCAAATGCGGAGTATCCGCGCAAATTTGGACATCTGCATCTGCATCCGCATCCGCATTAAATCAATGCGAATTTTCATGCGGATGCGGATGTCATACGACTTGCAACAAGAAAGAAAAGGGGCGGGTTTGATTTACGAACCTCTGCGTAACCGCCTTGACTCGGAAAAAGCGTAAATTACTATTTATTAAATATAATGCTCTAAATATGAAATAATGCTCTAAATAAATAAATAATAAAAGTTAAAAATAGGGGAATTAATTTAATTTAATTTTCATTTAGAAACTAGATGTTCCGCGCGGCTTCGCCCACGTAATTTAGGAATGTCGTAGAAATCGTACATTTTTCCCTACGAATAATAAAAACTAAGGAATCGTAACTCCCATACTATTACCGTTTTAAATTTGGTTCCTTTTGATCTGTCATGTAACGTCAGCCTAGTACCGCTCAAGATCACCTAAATATTGCAAATGTATTGAAATGTGTACCTAGGGTACACTTTTTTGACAAGTATTGTGGAGCATGTTTTTTGACGGAGTTACTTTTCCTACTTTTTATTATTCGTAGATTTTTCCACAAAAAAAGAAACCTATGTCCTTTCACGTGGCCTATTCTTCATGTGTGCCAAATAACATAAAAATTGCTCCAGTAGTTTCTTAAGATAATAAGCAATTTTAAATAATTTCTTCCATTTTTTCTAAATTTTCCTCTATTTCTTCACTCCTATAAGTCTTAGCATGATAAAATATAGCCTTCCTTAATTAATAGGCTATCACACTGAAAGAATTTTTCAAATTGGACCAGTAGCTGTTCCTGAGATTAGCGCGTTCAACTAAGCCCTTTTAAATAATTTCCCCTGTTTTTTCCATACTTTCCTCTATTTCTTCGCTCTTGTTAGTCTTAACGTAATAAAATATGACATAAAGCATTCATATATATAAAAATCTTCTGTACGTGTGTTTGTAATTAAACTCTAACGGGTGGACCGCTTCTGATGATTTTTTTTTGTATTTTATTTAATAGGTTCGAGAATATTTTAGATTCACAATACGGTTTTAAAAACCCGTGGATAATTAGGACAATTAAGAATTCCTTACCACCGTATAGAATTATGTAATTACGCTATTGACAATTTAAATTTCATAGATTTATTATGAGTTATGATTGTGACAGGACGACATCCGTCGGGCCCGCTAGTAAAGTATATTTATATAGGATCCGAAACATCCGCATCCGCATCCGCGGATGTGAGCCACTTAAAATCCGCATCCGCATTCACATCCGCGGATGTGAAAAAATCGGGATCCGCAACATCCCTGCTTTAGACTATCTGTGTACAAAATTTCATTACAATCGGTTCAGTAGTTTTGGCGTGAAAGCGAGACAGACAGACAGACAGAGATACTTTCGCATTTACAATATTAGTGTAGATTAATATTTGACTCTGAAGACGGAAGTAAGCAAGCAGTGTGCAATGCAGTGTACTTAAAATAAGTTAGATAAAATGCGTTTGCAATGAATAAGCTCCAAAATTACTTTATCGATATTGATACAACTTGACATTAAAAAGAGTTAGTCATAACTCATAGGGAAAAATATTAGTCACTTTTTAGTTTTTAGTGTTTACTGCGACAAACTGGGATGGGTTCTATCGGGATTTTCTTTTCCATTCGAAAAAACTTGTACTGTATTCGTACTTATCATTAGTGTTACTCTCATTTCATACTTCGAAATACAACAAATTATGTAATCATATAGCGACATAGCTTATCATTATTAACTCAATTTATGCTCAAACAAGAAATGAAATAAAACAAAAAGTCAAAACGTTTTATACGTGGGAGAGCCATGCTTCGGCACGAATGGGCCGGCTCGACCGGAGAAATACCACGTTCTCACAGAAAACCGGCGTGAAACAGCGCTTACGATGTGTTTTGCCGAGTGAGTGAGTTTACCGGAGGCCCAATCCCCTTCCTTATTCCCTTCCCTACCCTCCCCTATTCCCTTTCCTTCCCATCCCTACCCATCCCTACCCTCCCCAATTACCCTATTCCCTCTTAAAAGGCCGGCAACGCACCTGCAGCTCTTCTGATGCTGCGAGTGTCCATGGGCGACGGAAGATGCTTTCCATCAGGACACGCGTTTGCTCGTTTGCCCCCTTATTTCATAAAAAAAAAATCAAGCAATAAGGATTTAATTGGATTATTAAATACACGTAAAATATGAGAGCGCTTTAACGATCTGCCCGCGCTGGCTGCCAAGTGCTTGTTGTGTAATAACTTTTACACGCTTTTAAGTGAAAATTTACTACGAGCTTTATATAGTACTAGATGACGCCCGCAACTCTGTTGCGCCAAAATAAGTTTATCGCGCGGGAACCGTACATTTTTCCAGGATAAAAAGTATAGTATGTCCTTTCCCGGGTCTCAAAGTATCTCCATGCTAAAATTTCAGCAGAATCGAATCGGTTCAGCGGTTTGAGCGTGAAGAGGTAACAGGCAGACAGACAGACGGACAGACAGACAGACACACTTTCGCATTTGTAATATTACACACACACACACACACACACACACACACACACACACACACACACACACACACACACACACACAGAATAGATAATAGTACAAGTAGTATGGATTAGTTTGGAGGTATGGGTTTATTCATAAGCATTATAATATATGGCGGACTAAGGTAAAATTGGGTTAAAATCTCAACCAAATTAGTTGTACGATTTTTCGTCGACATATCTTGATCACCATTGACGGACGTCACGGACAGACATATTCCCACACAGGCAGACAGACATACACGTCATACTTATAACACCCCGCTCTTTGGTCGGGAGATAAAACTATGGACACATTCCATTTTGATATTATTCATGATACAGTTCCCCGTTCGTAAAACGGAACGTTCACAATAATATTATGTAGATGTCATCAGCATAAAGTTTTCTTAATTCAAAGTTTGGAGTATGTCCAAAAGATATGGCGCCCGGGTCGGGCACGATTTGTTTCTGAGATAGGCGATGTCAAACACACTATTTTTTAAAGCAGATCGTAAATTTTTGCTGAAAATTTTCCAATCAGATACAGGCTTTTACAGAGATACGTCTATTTTAAAATTTATTCGAGGCATCTTAAGCTTTGTGAAAATATTTGTTTTTGACTTGGTTTATAAAAAGTGATAATTTGAATTTCTTAAGTTATCTTAACTTATAAATATAAAATTCTCGTGTCACAATGTTAGGCCGCGTACTCCTCCGAAACAGCTTTACTGATTTTAACCAAATTTTATATGCATATTCAGTGGGTCTGAGAATCGGCTACTGGGTACTTATTATATTGATAAGTGCATTTGTTGAATAAATAATAGTAAATTATTACAACTCGAGACTGACTGCGGCTATTGTTTGTGCGACGGGATAGCGATGGACGTTGCTATGGTGACATACATATTTACTCACTTCAATAAAATAATACGGGCGAAATACTTTATATGGCAAAAAAACGTTTGCCGGGATAGCTAGTATTAGATAGAAAAATCCTTATATTTAAGCAAAAGTTACGTTATCTGCCACAATTTCTAACCTCAAATATCAGAATGACCCCAAAAGAACTCCAACCCCTTTCGGGTGACACGCTTTTGCTCCGACATGCCATAAGGACAACTTAACAATTACGTCATGTTAGAGTAACTCAAGCCTTAGGCTGGTTACACAAAAATAACCATATTAAAATTATTGTAGAGTTGAATTAAAAGTGGATGTTAAGATTGTAACATGAGTTTTGCGTTTAACCCGGCGTCATAGGGTTGGGTCTGTGAGACCCATCACTTTTTATTTCACTTGTAATTCAGTTACCATGCGTTCAGCGTTGTCAAATTTCTTAATAGCTGGAGCTGTTGAGTTAGTCTATGAGTCACAGGTAACGCGTTAGTCCTGCGACGGCCGCAGCGGTAGTAACAGGGGCCCAAAGTTGCATAAGGTATGTGAGACCCATCCCCGCAGTCAGTGTTACAATTTCGGGACATCTTACACAGACATTATTTTAATGATTATCAGTGTTTGTAACATTTTTTTTTTGTAATTTTGTTGTGTTTTACAATAAAATTAAATGATTTATAGTAAAATGTATTTTATTTTTTGTAGGTACTTACTTAATTACTTTGCGTTTTTTGTAGGTAAGTACTTGAAGTACTTTAGTCTTTCGATCGTGGATTCTTGGAAATCTATTGTTATTCTATTGTTGTCGCGATCACCGGTGATCTTATGGATCTCAAAATAGATTGAGAAGAGGAAGAACGACAACCCATTCTTTAAATTTTACAAGAGTCGAAACTCGACTCTGATTCTACCTCGTCAGACCAGGAAATATGCAAAGAAGAAGATCTCTTGAATAAACGTAGTAATCCTATTGACGCAGAGCAAGATATCTCTGGCGATGATGACATTCCACTGTCTTCGCGTGCAGATAGAAATCGATTGTCGGAAGAGCATTGTACTGTATCTGAATCTGCTAGTTCGTGGCAAAGACGGCACAATTTGGTACAAGACGCCTATTGAAAAATTTCTTGGTGAATCTTCAGGGGAACCTCCGGCAAAGAAGCCGAATATTCGCAAAAGATGCCAAGACTGTTCAGCCAAAAAAGACTGTAAAACGAATTATTTCATTTGCGAAAGTTGCAACTTGCACCAAACACATTTGCTTAGAACATGTTGTACCTTTCTGTGCTGATTGCACCAAAGATAATGATTAGATGTGATTATTTGTTAATTTTTTATAAAAATATTTTAGTATTCTTTAAATAAGTGCCATTTAAAAATTAAAACTGATTGTTAATTAGTAATAGACTAACATTTAAGTAGAGGAGAAATATTTTGTTGACTTTTGTCGTTCTTTTTTTAAAGCTCTATTAAATATGGTTAAAAATTATATATTATATTTATGTTTCATTAAGTCATATAAATACACATTGAATTTAATATAAACATATAAAATAAATTGATTATTATAAAAGGTTGGACTAATTTTGATATCTAACACACGGGTATGTGAGACCCACTCCAACGTCCGTGTAACACTTTTCTGCCCCCATGACGCCGGGTTAAAGGCGCAGGTAATAAAAGTAGTAACAACAAACGTTGTGGACCGACAATTTGGTAATCTTGATTAAAGGTTGTATCATTAAATAGTTTAAAACCAATTTAACTTGAGTTTGCTAAGTCATGCTTTGCTTTAGTTTTTTATTCAATAGAGTAAAATGTAGTACTTAGGGAATGTTAAAGAACAATACCTTTACAATATTTTATGATTAAAAGTAAACTAGCTATTTGACCGAGCTTTGCTTGGTATTCGATAAACACGAATATAATTTGACATTTTCTAAAAATGATTCCTATTTAGATCGATTTATCGCCCGCGAAACCCCCTATATACTAAAATTCATGAAAATCGTTGGAGCCGATTCCGAGATTCCAATTATATATTATATATGTATATATGTACAAGAATTGCTCGATTTAAGATATAAGATAATAAAGATGGCACCTGGCTGAGTTTGGATACTGGATATTTGGTGAAGACAACCTTGAAATATTGTGTATATTTAGTCATTTATGACACCCACAATTCCGTTGCGCCAAAATTTATCGCTCATGAACCGTACATTTTTTCGGGTTAAAAAGTATCCTATGTACTTTGCCGGGACTCAAAGTACCTCCAATCTCCATACCTAGCAAAATTCAGGCATGAGAAGGTAATAGACAGACATTCATAACAGACAGACAGAAACATTTTCGCATTCATAATATTAGTATGGATATAAAGATTGTAGTAACATTTTGTAATGTAACGAAATGTCGTTATCGCATATTATATTTTTTTTCCTCTAAAAACTAAATGTTCTGCGTTATTATAATACGTAATATAAATAACTGTGTATGTCAATAAGTTAATCTACAGGGTGTCGGATGTTGATTGATTGAAAGTTTCAACCGCACGAGGGCGAGGCAGTAATTACAATCCGGCTATAACGACCGGTCTATACGCAATTTATCGTCGTTATACGAGTAATGATTTAGTTAATACTGATATATGTGCGGTAAACATTGGCCCGGTTAACAATGTATTGAATAGATTACCAATTTTCCGTGTGTCTAAAATGTTGCTTACATTTTAAAGGCAGATGCTCTGAAAGAGAGAATATAAAATCATTGTCTCTTTTTGCAGATGTCATAATGACATAATATCACAAAGACACTTACTGATCCATTGTCTATAATTAGTATTTGCAATTTGAGGTTCTTAAGTAATCAATTTTAAACATGAATAGTAGACTAATGTTTTAAATTTTCAACCATTTTTTGTATACAACCTATTTCCTAAAAGTAATTCTGTATTCTTGATGATGATGTATTGTGTCCTTATTTACTTCTATTCACAAATGTATTAAGTATATGCCTTTGTGTATTAAATCATTACTACCTAAACTTTTCGGGTATCACACGAATTATCAAGCAAGCACAATGAAAAGTTATTTATACAACCTATCGAGGTTCATTAGTAATAATGAAGGGTTCTGTCGTATCTTCGACACGTCCGATAGCCTGGCTCGGGGCCAACTGCTCTGTCTACAAATTTACGAAATCGCAGCTGTCCTTCCATACTAATTTGCACTTGCCTTGCTGTTTTAGAATATCAAAATATTTAGATAAGGTAAGAATAATTATATTACAGACCAGTCGCAGGCAAGTTTGGCCATTGCTCTATCACTGCTTGCATCTTTCACATGCATAAAATAATGACGTAACTCGTTTTCACTCACACGCTAACTTGTGAGTGAATAAGTAGGTAAGTACTAGGGCCGGTATAAATAGTCAGTACTCAAGATGCATCTCGGTCTCAAGACACGGTTCAGGCTCTGTGATTGGTTGGCTGTCAAAATTTGAACCAATCACAGAGCCGAACCGCGTCTTGAGACTGCGACCCGCATTTTATGTACTGATTATTTATACCAGCCTAAGTGTCACTTGTGCCACTTAAGTGATACACAATATTACACAATATTTATGTACTATTATACCTTTTTTTAAACGTTAAACGTACTTACAATTTGGTTGAGGACTGTTGAGGATAATATTTTTTTCTTGAACATCGTAAAAAGTTACTGAATTACTGCCAACGGCCAGCGTGAATTTATGGGGGTCACGATTTTGCTTAATTTTTCACGTTCAGGTGAACTCATCAGTTTCCTTCCCCGGTAATAAACTCAGAGCACTAAAAAAATGAAAAATAAATCAGTAACGTGTTTAAGAGTCATATGTTTGAAAATTTTCCTATTTTTACTTAATTCAAAAATTTTAGACGCGTACAGAGTCCAGGTAAGAACTATGATTAACTAGAATATGACGTCTGCAACTCCGTTGAGTCAAAACTCGTTTAGATAGTATTTCTTTCCCGGCACTCAGTACTCATAGTATTTCCACACCAAAATTTCAGCATAATCGGTTCAGTGGTTTGGGGTACTTTCGTATAACTAAACTCCTGATTTGTATACACTATACAACAAATTATTATCTATTTACTGACTGTAAGCAGCAACAAAAATAAAAACTTTTGGTTCCCCGAAGGACCTTCCACTTTTTGGTGCTTACTTTAAAATTGTTTATGAATTAGTGGATCCAGGGAATTTAGTGGATCCAGTGGACACAACTCTGAAGGATGCTGGCGCCGCGCCAACTCTGCAGCGCTAAATGAGACAGCTTTTTTAACCGAAACTACAATTTTCTCATTATCTTATAAGCCACCTAGAAGTATAATTTTAAGCAGTCTTTGTGGTCTGTTTTTTTTTGGTACACAATATTAAATTGTCTAGCATAATATTCAGTGTCTCTTTCACCATAAGACAAATAACAAAAAGTCTGTTTCAAAAGTCAGTTTACACCATCGAAAATTTAGCTATAATAATGTTACGGTACATGGTAAACGGACACGTGGTGCGCAAGTACATACTCGAACCTTCTAAAAAGGTCCAATGTTTGTTTACGTGTTTACCCTTTATTTGTTAGCGTGATTGAATTTAGACCTTATGACTGAGTCCATAAGGTCTAAATTAAATTCAACTTACTGCACTTATCGCAAGGACGGCAGTTTTATTGTGGTACATGCCCGAGCCGCCTAGAAGTTTCCCACGGTTGTTTACTTGTTTACGTGAATCGGGAAATTTCTGGAATTCGTCTCGCCATATAAAAAGAGCCGCAGGCAGCCCCGCAGTCAGTTCAATCCGAGCGATCTTCAAGGCGACATCAAGTGATCAATAGTGAGTGAACCAGTGAAACCGGCGACATGGCTACGACCTAGGACAGTGATAGTGCTTAGTGATTGGACCTAGTGATTAGTGTTTGGACTTAGTGCTAAGTGTTGTGACCTAGTGTTTAGTGCAGTGTTAATAAAGTCTTCAAGAGAGTCACCAGGTCTTTCTCTCCAAATCCTCGAACCCTAGCACGTAACAACTGGTGTCAGAAGTGCGATTTGGAGATGCCATTGACTCCGAGAGAGGACTTCAAGGGGAGTGTCAGGACAAGGGCGCAGCGAGCTGCTGCCATTGACTCCGAGAGAGGAGTTGCGGAGGCCACACCCACTGGGGACCAAGCTCCGCCCACTGAGGGACAGGCCCCACCCACTGGCCCCGCCCACATGGCTCCGCCCACTGGCCACGCCCACCAGGCTCCGCCCACTTTGGTGGAAGCCACGCCCACTGGCTCCGCCCACCGGGACACGCCCACTGGCCACGCCCCTCAGGCTCCGCCCACTTTGGGCATGGCCACGCCCACTGGCTCCGCCCACCAGGCCACGCCCACTCAGGCCACGCCCACTAGCTCCGCCCACCGAGCTCCGTCTACTCAACCTCTGCCTACTGGCTCCAGCCACCATGCATCGCCCGTAGCTTCTGCGGCCCCTCAAGTGGCTCCCCAATTACAAAGCCTAATTGAGTTAATTCAGGCTCTGCAAGAATCACAAGACCGCAAGTTCGGCGCTTTACAAGAGTCACAAGACCGCAAGCTCGGCGCTTTACAAGAGTCACAAGACCGCAAGCTCGGCGCTTTGCAAGAATTTCAGAAGGCTGAAATCAGAGCGATTCGAGAATCACAAGAGCAGCAAAAAGACCTCCAAGAAAAAGCGCTTGGAGCTATAAAGGATGTTAGTGACACGGTGACTAAGCTTCGTAAAGATGTCGACGTAATGGACGAACGCGTTACCGGGCTAGGAGTGGATGTGGAAAATGTGAAAACTGGCCTCACAGAACTACAGAAGTGGAAAGTGCGTTTAGAAACCACAGGAATCGCGACGTCTAGTGGAACTTCCGTAGTGGTACAAGGACCAAGAGTTAAAGTGCCACCATACGACGGTACTACTTCTTGGAACGCTTATCGTCAGCAATTCCAGACGGTTGCTTCTGCCAACGGATGGAATGATGAACAATGCCTGACCGCTCTCACAGTTGCGCTCAGAGGGCAAGCTTTGTCGGTCCTAGAAGCGCATACAGGAAATGGGTTCAAAGACCTGATGGAGGCCCTTGAATCCAGATACGGGGAGCGACACCTGGAGCACGTGTTCCGTGCCCAACTGCGTGACAGAGTCCAACGCTCAGGAGAGGGACTACAACAATGGGCGTTGGAAATTGGAAAACTGGTCAAGAAGGCAAACCCAGGAGCCGATTCCAAGATGGTCGACACGAATATTGTGCAAGCATTTGTCGACGGAATCAAGGATCCGGAGGTCAGAGCTGAAGTGAGGCTACGTCACCACACCTCGCTTAAGGAAGCATTGGCACATGCTTTGGAGGTCGAGGCTGTCCGGCGTGACATACGGCAGACCTATAAGATCCGCGATGTCTCTAAAGAAGTCAAGGAGGTTAAGGCTCCTATAAAGAAAAGTTTTGGAGCCATGTGCTACAAGTGCGGCGAGAGGGGCCATCTTCAGCTCAACTGCCTACAGAAGGAGGTCAAGGCTCCCACGAGGAAAAGTTTTGGAGCCATGTGCTACAAGTGCGGCGAGAGGGGCCATCTTCAGCTCAACTGCCCGCAGAAGGAGACCCAGATGGCAAGAATGAAAAGGCTCGAGGAATAAATGGAGGAGCTGAAGAAGCAAGGGGCTTCGTCCCCTGTCCGGGAGCAGGGAAACGAATAAAAGCCAGGACTAAGGGGCGAGTGCTGGCTGACACGGAGGAAGCCCCAATAACGGTTGTCTCCCAAGCAAGTAGCGGGAATAGTCTGGTGATTCAGGGGACTATTAACGGGATGGACTGCAAAATGACTCTAGACACAGGAGCCTCTAGAACAATAGTGAACCCAAATTTGATAAAAGCCGCAAGGAGGCACAAGAGGAGAATTAACTGTCGGCTTCTTACCGCCTCCGGTCAGCCAATACCCGTCCTGGGAGAAATGTCAGTTACGATGAATGTGGGGGAGTCCTCATACCCTCATGACGTTATCGTGGCTGAGATTATGGATGATTGCATCTTGGGTTTGGATTTCATGAAGAAGCACAACTGCAGAATTAATGTCGCTGACGGAGTTTTCAAGTGTGGTGAAGAAGAAATTTTCATCCTTGGAGGCGCCTGCGGGAAAGTTGAATGTGTAAAGAAAGTCATAATACCTGGACGTGCGGAAGCTCGGGTGCTGGTGAAACTACCGCCAGCTGGAAAGAAGAAGTTGAATAGATGCGTGTTGATCGAAGACACACCTACCAAGACATCAGCGCAAAAACTGATGACGGCGAGAACCCTTGTTAGTGGAAGCAGTAACGCTGTGGTCAGGGTTTTGAATCTTGCTGATCGCGAGATCTGCTTGAACAAAGGTGACGTCATTGGAAAGTGCGAGGAAGTTGTCTGGATGAGAAAGTGTAATTCGATCACAGGCTCAGACTCAGCAAACACCAGCAACTATGGAATAGTGACTGAGCTACTGGATGACTGCAAGAGTAATCTGACTTATTCGCAGAGCATGAAAGCTAAGAAGTTTTTACAACGCCACGCGAATATCTTCTCCAGTCAGGAAGGCGACCTTGGAAGAACGTCGATGGTTCAGCACAGGATAGATACCGGAAGCGAGAACCCAATTCGTCAACGAGCAAGACGAATACCCATTGCAAAGGAAAAAGAAGTTGAAGGCCTTTTGGAGGACATGAGAAGGAATAAGATAATTGAACCGTCTGCAAGTCCGTGGTGCTCACCGGTTGTGTTAGTGAAGAAGAAAGATGGCAGCACAAGATTTTGTGTGGACTACAGACGTCTCAATGATGTCACTAAGAAGGACAGCTATCCATTACCTCGAATTGACGACACTCTGGATAACATGAGTGGCATGAAATGGTTCTCGACCCTGGACCTGAAATCTGGATACTGGCAGGTGGAAATTCATCCAAAAGACAAAGAGAAGACAGCTTTCTCCACCGGTAAAGGTTTATGGCAGTTTAACGTCATGCCCTTTGGATTGTGCAACGCACCTGCCACATTTGAGCGACTCATGGAGTGTGTACTGGCAGGCTTAGTTGGAGAGGCTTGCTTAGTCTACTTGGACGACGTCATCATTGTTGGCCGCGACTTCGAGGACCATTTGCGAAACTTAGAACGAGTTTTCGCCAAAATAGAGGGGGCCAAGTTAAAGTTGAATCCGAAAAAGTGTCGTTTATTCAGGAGTAAGGTGAACTATCTCGGCCATGTTATCTCCAGTGATGGAATTCAGACGGACCCGGAGAAACTAGAAGCAGTCCAAAATTGGCCAACCCCTAAGAACAAAACCGAAGTGCGGGCATTTCTCGGCCTATGCTCCTACTACAGGCGTTTTGTTAAGGGATTCTCAGAGATAGCCAAGCCATTACATCGGCTGACAGAAGATAAACGACAGTTTATTTGGGACGAGACTTCCGAAGATTCTTTTGAGAAACTAAAGAAACATCTGTGTGAAACACCAATCCTGGGGTATCCACAACCTGAAGGTCAGTTTATAGTCGACACGGACGCAAGCAACACGGCCATTGGAGGGGTGTTATCTCAAAAACAGTGTGAAAAAGAAGTTGTAATTGCATATTTCAGCAAATCTTTATCTAAGCCAGAGAGAAACTACTGTGTGACAAGAAGAGAACTCTTGGCTGTCGTAAAGACGCTACAACATTTCAGCAAGTATCTCATCGGCAGACAGTTTCTACTGCGAACTGATCACGCAGCCTTGAAGTGGCTACTACAATTCAAGAACCCAGAAGGCCAAGTAGCTCGATGGATAGAACAACTCCAGGAGTATGACTTCAAGACGGAACACCGCAGCGGAAAGTCGCATGGGAATGCCGACGCACTCTCACGAAGGCCGTGTTCAGAAGACTGCAAACATTGTGTTAAGCAAGAATCTAATGAAGTAACATTAAAGTTAACGAAAACAAGTCCTTTGGGTCCATGGGAGAATGATGGTATGAGAGAGGCTCAAGAAAGAGATGACGACCTTCGACACATCATCACATGGAAGAAACGGGATGACGTAAAGCCAATCTGGAGAGAGGTTGCACCCACTGGCGCTGTCACTAAGGCGTACTGGGCGCAATGGGACAGTCTGATTCTTCAAAACGGAATACTTTACCGGAAATGGGAGAAGACTAACGGTAGAGAGTTCCATCTTCAGATAGTGGTCCCAAGAACGAGAGTACCGGATGTTCTCCGTGAAATGCATGATGGCGTATCAGGAGGTCATCTAGGAGTAAAGAGGACGTTAACGAAAGTGCGAGAACGATTCTACTGGTTGCATTGTCGAGATGATGTACAGGATTGGTGCCGCAAATGCACTACTTGCGCTGCAGTGAAGGGACCACAGACAAGGAGCCGTGGGAGCCTGCGCTTGTATAACGTTGGCGCACCGTGGGAACGAATCGCAGTTGACGTAGCTGGGCCATTTCCTGTAACGGAATCAGGAAACAAGTATTTCATGGTTGTCATGGATTACTTCACCAAATGGCCCGAAGTGTTCGCCATACCAAACCAGGAAGCTACAACAGTTGCTTCTAAGCTAGTCGAAGAAGTAATATCTCGCTTTGGTGTGCCTCTAGAAATCCATTCCGATCAGGGCAGGAATTTCGAATCGCAGGTCTTCCAGGAAGTGTGCAGAATTTTGGGAATGCATAAAACGAGGACCACCGCGTACCATCCACAGTCTGATGGGATGGTTGAGAGATTTAACCAGACCCTTGAGAGGCATTTGGCGAAATTGGTAGATGACAAACAAAAGGACTGGGACAAGTATATACCGCTCTTCCTTCTGTCGTACCGTACCGCCGAGCATGAGAGCATAAAAGCTACCCCGGCGTATGTCAATTACGGTAGAGAACTACGAGTACCAGTAGACCTTTTGACAGGAGGATCACCGGAAGAACCAAAGACCGTACCAGATTATGTCTGCGATTTAAGGGAAAAGATGCGTTATATACACGCCATGGTTCGGGAAAATGGGTTACAGTCAAGTGAGAACATGAAGACCAGATACGACCGGAAATCGAATACAAGCGGTTTCGAAGAAGGGTCACTGGTGTGGCTGCATAACCCAACTCGCCGAAAAGGCAAATCTCCAAAGTTGCAGACCAAGTGGGACGGCCCATACAAAGTGGTTACCCGACTGAATGACGTGACTTACAGGATTCAAAAGCAACCAAGAGGGACATTCAAAGTGGTACACATAGACCGTCTGGCGCGTTACCATGGCAGTAACAATGATGCTCGGGACGAGCATCTCTAAGAGGGGAGTAGTGTTACGGTACATGGTAAACGGACACGTGGTGCGCAAGTACATACTCGAACCTTCTAAAAAGGTCCAATGTTTGTTTACGTGTTTACCCTTTATTTGTTAGCGTGATTGAATTTAGACCTTATGACTGAGTCCATAAGGTCTAAATTAAATTCAACTTACTGCACTTATCGCAAGGACGGCAGTTTTATTGTGGTACATGCCCGAGCCGCCTAGAAGTTTCCCACGGTTGTTTACTTGTTTACGTGAATCGGGAAATTTCTGGAATTCGTCTCGCCATATAAAAAGAGCCGCAGGCAGCCCCGCAGTCAGTTCAATCCGAGCGATCTTCAAGGCGACATCAAGTGATCAATAGTGAGTGAACCAGTGAAACCGGCGACTTGGCTACGACCTAGGACAGTGATAGTGCTTAGTGATTGGACCTAGTGATTAGTGTTTGGACTTAGTGCTAAGTGTTGTGACCTAGTGTTTAGTGCAGTGTTAATAAAGTCTTCAAGAGAGTCACCAGGTCTTTCTCTCCAAATCCTCGAACCCTAGCACGTAACAATAATGTATTATTTAGTTACAAACAAACCCACCCAAACGAATGCGAGTTATAGAGTTAGAAAGATGATAAATTCATATTTATAACTCTAAAACTTTGCTTTCATGCATCGCAATGTGTGGCCTCGCCTCTTTGGTACGATATTGATTCAGAACTCGGCATTCTGCACCAATATTATTGTTTATAATTAACCTAACGAAAAACTAAGTAAGTAAACGTTATATTTGAAACGTGTTATGTAAATACAATGTTTGGTGTATGCAAATCGTCCTCACTTCCGTGTTTATGCGAAAGGCTTGTAATGCGAATATATTACCTTTGTTGTTGCCGAATGATTAAATATAATAGGCCATAATACATTCAACGATTTCGGCAGGTTTTGGTATACAAACTTTTGATTGTAAAGTTTGTGTCAATAACGTACGCACTCAGTGAGATTTTATGATTATTTATCTTTTATTTTAACTATTTATAAATAAAATAATGCTTCAGACATTTCCTATAAATATTTTCACGATTGGACAACTTTTATATCACGGAATATTTAATCAAAAAGACCTCTAAAAAAACAGGGATTCTAATTTTGCCAACAGAGGAGAGTGATTTAAGCTTCCAAAATTTATACATAGATTAGTTGAAGCATGCACTATATTTTACCCATAACTTATATGAAATATATTTATGGTTTTTAAATTACGCGACAAAAACCATTTTGTCGCTTACGCCCTTTCCACTTCTTGCTGTTCCATTTCTTCCCGGCCTCTCATAGAAAACAAGCGATCTAAAACATATCCAAAACGATTTTTTACTTTAACGCGGCGTCACCTTAAGGTGTTAAAGCTATCAATGATTATTCAGTGCAAAATAAACATGAAAATACGGTAACAAATAAATCTCAAAAATCTAATAAGACACAATTTCTTTCTTCTCTCTTTGAAGTCAGTGCATGTGGATTCCGCACAAAGGGACGTGTACGTGTGACGAAAATTTACGATCTACAAAATTTCTCGTGGAACTTTAAAAGTGGACCGTACCACTAGGTAATAAAGTTTCAAGTAAAAAAATAAGTATGGTGTAATCTTTATCACGTCAGAAACACTTTATACCTGGACGTTCCCTGGTGCATTTCTTTGACGGTGGTGGATTTGTGGTGGTTTTTATGCAAAGAAATTCTATTATTTATGAAGCTTACGTAACTTGTTTTCGTTTAAAAAACTGGCTCATATCGTTTTACTAGAATAAGTAAGGATTCATGCTAATAAAGGCGGAAGTATATTCGTTCGTCTCTCTATATTATTATCTACGACTAAACAGATTTTGAGGAAGTGCGGCAATGAGATACTTTGAGTACCTACCACGGAAAAATGCACGTTTCTTTTATGATTACTAGAGATCGCCCAATGGTCGAAATTCGACCTTAGTTTCAACGACATTAGGACTAAGTACAACGTTTAATTTAAAAAAAAAAAAATTCAATATCATACTTTTTTCAACTCTCGTCTCTGGGACTCAGATATCAGACTGGCCGTGTAAGCATTGTCTAATAGTGTCTAAGATTCAATAAAGAAATTAATTATAATCCATTTTCAATTTGTCACCTTGTTGTCAACAGACTTCAACCATAAATAAAAGAGTATAATTCGTATGTATAGGCTTGTCACTCAAAAATCTGTCATCTTCTTGAGTGTGCGTGTTGTAGTGTATGTAATGTTTTATTTGTTAAAAAAATGTGTGATAAAAGCATAATTTCAAAATAATATTAGCTCGATGCACTCCTTCACCATATAAACTATAAAACTGTGCAAATTTCATTCACCTACGTTTCCGCATTTTTCGTCAAAAGGGATACAAAGTTTTTCGCTTACGTATATACCTATATATAGATAGACATTAACATTTAGCCTTGCTTTTTAGTCCCAATCAACTTACCGAATATATGAAATAGTTTGGTAGTTTTACCGTCACCTACTGTCGGAATGACGAGAAAACTTCTGTATATATTCGTCATTTAATCGAGCACCTATAACTAACAAAAAATATTTAATTACCATCACACACTCGTATACAAGAGATATCTTGTGAGACTGTGTGCAGTGAATATTGTTCTTATTTACAGTGACAATACAACAGGCAATCAAGTGTGTGCCCCGCGGCAAGTGCTCTTCCAGTGCATGTCATGGCCTGAAATATTGTTCTCTTCACTACGTAGGTTAAATTAAATATTATGATTTGCGAAATGACATGAACATAAAATGACGAAAAATTTTATTTAAACTAGATGATTTAGTGAATTTCTTGTGACTAAACCACTGACTGTGACTGTCTTACCCAGACTTTTACGAATATTTCAAGACTAAAATTAGCCAAAACGGCTCAGCTCGAAATTCGAGAACAGTTTTAGCACGACTAACAAAGTTTAAAATTCATTTTCAAAAAGCCGGTGTTTTTTCGGCGCCGGTTTCGTAAAATCACGAAAGAAATATTTATAAAACGTTGTTCTCGTGAGTACCTATGTAAAAAATAATGTTTCTTAAACTATATAATCAAAATAAGGAATCACAATTTTTTTTACAAATTGTGATATATTTTATGAATTTTTGTGCCTCGTTTCACCGTTTCGATTTTAGTTACAAGTTACAAAGTTTATTCTTTTGTTTTCATTCAGATTCAAAATAAAAAAACGCCTCATCCATAAAACTTACTTAATTCAAAATGTTGCCAAAATGTTATAACTTATAACAAAAAGTCACTCGTGTATTTTAAAGAGTTATCCCAAAAAGTGGATTCTGGAACTTGAATAAGAATAATAATAATTATATTGTAGAAAATTCAATGCACTGTTGCAGTAGAAACTAAGTCACTTTTGGGCTTTATAATGCTACACCAGCTGGCATATTATAGATATTGTTATATGTTTTAGTATCAAAAACATAATATAATAGAACATAATAGAGAGACTATATAGAGGAACATCGACAAAGAAATTGTACGCTTTATAATTCTGGGCGTCACGTTATCGTGGAAGCCGACTTCCACGATAAAACGTTGGGTACGTTAAACGTCCTTTTAATTTTAAGCACCGCAGACGTTTTGAGCGGTTCAGAAGAGTGTAGACGTCGCGCGTCGTGATGTCGTCTAACGTGTACGTTAAAAAGTTATCGTCGACGGAAATTTAAAAGCGTCTTCATATAGTATTTCCATATATTTTACTTCCCTATGTTATCGTTTAACCGCGGACGTCCACGATATTACCGCCACGTCCAAAATTATAAAAGCGCACATTAGCTTTTTTGTTTTACTGGGGTAAAAACTAATTTTGCCATTGTGTTTCCCTGGACGTAACTATCAAAATCAGGTTAGCTGTTTAATTGATCATCAAGAGGTACCAGATGCACGTACAAACACACATCCTCATTTAGATTATTATACGTGGGAGAGCCATGCTTCGGCACAAATGGGCCGGCTCGACCGGAGAAATACCACGTTCTCACAGAAAACCGGCGTGAAACAGCGCTTGCGCTGTGTTTCGCCGAGTGAGTGAGTTTACCGGAGGCCCAATCCCCTACCCTATTCCCTTCCCTACCCTCCCCTATTCCCTTCCCTTCCCATCCCTACCCTCCCCTATTACCCTATTCCCTTTTAAAAGGCCGGCAACGCACCTGCAGCTCTTCTGATGCTGCGAGTGTCCATGGGCGACGGAAGTTGCTTTCCATCAGGTGACCCGTTTGCTCGTTTGCCTCCTTATTTCATAAAAAAAAAATATATATTATTTTAAGTAAAAGTTATGTGGATTATTATTCTCTACTTCAACTGCCGAGTGGTTATAACCTAAAGTTATTAAATTTCTTTGTTACTAAGGATATAAAACCTATTAATATCGTAATGAAATGCGGAAATGATGCTCAAGACCCCGTCTGTGTCTGTGAAAGGTATTATGCAGGAGACAACCATTCAAACTGTGATAAGACAGAAACGCAGTGATGAAATTGGAAGATACGGTCACGGTCCCGCTCTGGCATGAATTCCGAAGGAAGATTGGAAGACTTTAAATATCCTTTCGCATAAAAATCCAATAACATCCAATAACACTCTGTTCTGAAGCCATAAAGAAAGATTTGGAATTAAGTAGGTTGCGAAACTATAGCACGGATTTTTTTACCACAGATTCTTTAAATATTTCTATTATTATAATATACGTGGGAGAGTCATGCTTCGGCACGAATGGGCCGGCTCGACCGGAGAAATACCACGTTCTCACAGAAAACCGGCGTGAAACAGCGCTTGCGCTGTGTTTCGCCGAGTGAGTGAGTTTACCGGAGGCCCAATGCCCTACCCTATTCCCATCCCTACCCTCCCCTATTACCCTATTCCCTCTTAAAAGGCCGGCAACGCACCTGCAGCTCTTCTGATGCTGCGAGTGTCCATGGGCGACGGAAGTTGCTTTTCATCAGGTGACCCGTTTGCTCGGAAGCAAAAAAATCGTTTCATAAAAAAAAAAGATTTTGCGAAAATGTATGTGTATAACCTCTTCAAGCTTTATTGATTGAACCAATTTATATGGTATGGAGCTACTTAGAAAGACGGGAAAAGACAGAAATGTTTTTTTGTACGATTACCGCAACACAAAAGAATTTTGGCGCAACGGTGTTGCGGGCGGTGTCTAGTGATGAAAATATTCTTCGCGTTTTTTGCGTCACGTTAAAAAAGTTCGGCGTATACTTTAAGGTTTGTTGTTAAATATTCTTGCTAATATTATAAGCTCCAAGTAGTCTTCATTACGTCTTCTCTGCTACACCATTTCCCATTAAGGTCAAATCTTATAAAATAAACTTTCTAGCTCGAAAAATTACTAGTTATTCCATACAAAACGTCTTAGCCTTTCAAAGCAATGCAAAACATAGTTAACCGCATAATAAAAGTAACTTATTTTCCCAAGTTTGAATACTGTTTAAAATACACTCAGTGTTACATATTTATTACACAGTCCGAATAATAATGTGGTAATAGTATAAGAATGTCAGAACAAACAAAAATAAAAAAGGCATAGGCATATTTTGCCTTTTTTTCTACTACCTACTACACAGGGGAGCCCAGAGTGCTATTCGTGTAGTTACTTGAGCGTCATAGAGACCTAATAGGTTTTTTACATATTTAGGTAATACTGATAAATAAATAAATAATAAGAGCGTTTTTTTTTTTTTTAGCAGTGAGTTCAGAAACTGCAGCCACTTTAAAGTTATCAAAAAAAATATATGTATTCAGAACTAGACACATCGAAAGCCTATACAAGCTTAATCTGACACGCTCGAGCTTATCCCGAAATCCCCTCTTCCCCTCCCCAACTACTATAAGTTTGGAATAGAAATTATGACGTTTTATTAAGTAAAAAGTATAGTCAGTTATTTTACACAAAATGAATGTATTGTTACGGTACATGGTATACGGACACGTGGTGCCATCTAGCGACAAACCAGCGAGGTCTACCAGGTCTTTCTCTCCAAATCCTTCGAACCCTAGCACGTAACAGTATTTTCGCTCGAAATGCGCCTGATCTCTTTTTATTAGTGACTCAAGCTATAAACTCTCGAATGAGCTTAAGAAATGACTATCAGTTTGCGCATTATAGTGAGGATGATACTGAAATACATTCACTGTATTTAAAATTTTAATATACTCTATAATGCAATTGAAATTTTATATACTAGCAATATTTTGGATATCGTCAGTTTGGTGGATATTTAATTTTAAACATACGAATAAACTTTTTCATGGCCGAAATTTGACTTTTGTTTATTACGTCAATTTAATACATTTTGATCGGTGATTCTTTAAAGCGATAAAAAAACGTGTTGTTGAGGGGATTTCATTACAATACTTTATTGTTGATAGTGCAATGTGGAGACACAATAAGATGCATTTTTGACCGACTTCCAAAAATCTGTTCCAGTCCAAACGTAATAGTCGGTCTTGCTGGTTCGCTAGTAATTTTTGTAGTTATCTTTCAGAAGATGAAGGCTATACGTATAATGTATTTTCGCCAATACGTTATACGTGTTTGAAATACTACGCGCGGCTCGTTACGAAAGTCGCAATATTGATGTGCCAAAACTTTGGCGATACAGAATGAACCGAATGAACGAATTAATACTGAATAGTATAAACTATCCATACTAA
Source organism: Aricia agestis (assembly GCF_905147365.1). Classification (NCBI taxonomy): domain Eukaryota; kingdom Metazoa; phylum Arthropoda; class Insecta; order Lepidoptera; family Lycaenidae; genus Aricia; species Aricia agestis. The sequence continues at coordinate 13,663,351 of NC_056408.1, read as the reverse complement.
TATTATAAATGCGAAAGTGTGTCTGTCTGTCTGTTAAAATCTTTGGTATGGAGATACTTTGATACCCGGCAAAGGACAGTTATCTATAAGGTAGTAAGTATGTAACAGTTAGTCACAAAACTTGATAGTTATTTAAACTATTGCTTAATATGCATAATGAAATGTAAATATGCTTTTTTGTGTTTGTAAATATACCCAGTGTCACTGGGTTAAGCATAATATTTACATAATGAAATGTAAATATGCTTTTTTGTGTTTGTAAATATACCCAGTGTCTCTCTCACAGCAAACACGAATCACGCAATAGCACTTAGAAAATTGTATGTATTTTTATATTTTGGGACGTGCTCATCATTGTGCTCCATATTTTGCGGTTCCAATGGCGTGAAATCCGTTGGTCACATGCTGCTTGAAGTGCATTAAACATTTGCTGTATATTTTACAAATGCAAACCGACTTGAAGTGGGTTGTGTGCGAAGTTAGAATAAATTCCCGCAGAAATAAAATATTGCTGCGAGTCCATAGTATCATACTAATGTTAAAGGGGGACAGACGTGCGAGTAAGTACGCGGACTTATGGCTCGACGATCTTAATCGCCTGTGTGTCAGCAAAGAGCCGCGAGCCGCGAGCCGCGAGCCTGGGGGCATGGTAATCCGGTGAGAGCGACTCTCGTGTGTCACCGACGCGAGCCGAGCATGTTCGCGAACTTAAAACCCACGTACTTTAAGTTCGCACGTCTATCAGGCACTTTATACTTAAATGCGAAACGGCGCGCGCGCGCGTGTGTGTGTGTGTGTGTGTGTGTGTGTGAGGTAGATATTTTACTAAAGAAAAAAGACATGCGCTTATTTTGTTGTCATAAAAATGAAGAGTTCCTGTGTAATAAATGTAGGCGCTATGTTACCACTTACGAGCATTATTAAGTTGACTTCGAAACTTCATGTTCACTGCATCGTATAGTACACCGTGCATTACATTGTCAAAAATAATGTAGGATAGGATTTATTACTGCAATGTTTTTATGCTAGAGGCGGCATTAGCATAGAGTATAGACAGTAAACGAAATGTTTTGATCACTGACCTCCATTATACAAGTACGCTGGACATAATATGATACCCACCTTTTTGTGCCTATTTGAAACGGAATCAGCGCCCCCAATGCGGAGGAAGAGAACTTAATCTGACGTAACTTGCAAATGGCCGCTTAATCGCTATTAGTTGTAGAAACTAGTATTAGTTCCAAGCACTCCCACTCCTGCTATCAGCGCCAATATAGAGACTTTCAAACGTCATTTCACATAGGCACAATAACCAGCAGACATTTCAAAGGGTATCGTAAGTCCAGCGTACTTGTATAATGGAGGTCAGTGGTTTTGATCGACCTTTGACAACGTTTCTGTCAATAATCTGATATGACGTGTGTAACATGTCGGAATTTGGTCAGATTATTATTTTCTGTTTGTGGTAGTAGCGCCCTCTGCTCCGAGTGATGCTCCGACCTTTGTAATATTCCCAATTATATTCCCTATTGATAGCACTTACGGAACTTATGCACTGATTCCGATGCAGTAGACCAGCAGCCTAAAGCAAAGATTTCAAATTTAAGGGTAGGCTACGTCTTATCTTCCATATTTGTGTTGTAATGTTTAAGTTCCTATAAATATCTTCTGTATTGGGTTATCCTGTAATAGTAGATAAGTTTGTTTAATAAATAAATAAATAAAATATATAAAATTCTCGTGTCACAATGTTAGTAACCGTACTCCTCCGAAACGGCTTTACTGATTTTTACCAAATTTTATATGCATATTCAGTAGGTCTTAGAATCGCCTACTGGGTACTTTTTATATTGATAAGTGCATTTATTAAATAAATAATAGTAAATTATTACAACTCGATTCTAACAGCGACCATTGTTTGTGCGAAGGGATAGCGATGGAAGTTGCCATGGTGCCATACTTATTTAGTCACTTCAATAAATAATATGGGTGAAATATACATAAACTTTATAATGGCAAAACAACGTTTGCCGGGACAGCTAGTATTAAGTTGAAAAATCCTTAGATTTAAGTAAAAGTTACGTTATCTGCCACAATTTCAAACCTCAAATATCAGAATGGCCACAAAATAACTCCAATCCCTTTCGGGTGACACGCTTTTTGCTCTAGTCTGACATGTCATAAAGAGAACTTAACAATTACGTCATGTTAGAGTAACTCAGGCCTTAGGCTGATTACACAAAAAGAACCATATTAAAATTATTATAGAGTTGAATTAAAAGTGGAACTTCACATTGTAATATGTGTTTACAAAATACGTTACTATATTCCAGGATGTTGCTTGTAACTTTGTTACGCGGAATATTTGCATTTATTCGGGATAGAAACTAACAAATGTAAAAAGAAAACAACCCTTTCGTGGTTTAAGCGTCATAAAGTAACAGATAGATAGTATTATTACTTTCGCATTTGTAATATAAAATATGGATTAACTGTGCACTGTGTAGCAAGCCTAAGCCTTATTTGATTCTTCGTTACGTCACATTACGTACGACTACTCATAATCTACAACTGGCTCACTGTCTCCGGGATTCGAACACGCACTCGCATATAAATGTCCCTCTAGGCCCATAAAGCTGTCGATATTAAGGATAAGGCTATGCCTACCAAAGGCAGCTACTTATTATTAAATCACTTGAAATATCTCGATGAAGATATAATGAATCATGAAAAATGTTGTAGGTGCAACAAAATAACAGAAAATATGCTGTCGGTCTTTTCCAAATTTGTGGAAGAATAAGGTTACCATCATACCATAGGCGAAATCCATTTTTAACTGGCATTAGCCCACAATACATTGTTGCCACTGCTACTTCTGTATAGGCATTACCACCAATGGTACAATGCCAAAACTTTTCACCAGTGGGGCCTTAATAGTGGTGATAATGTTTACCACCACTAGGGTCCACATTTTCCCGCCAGATGCAAAAATAGCGTATACGCTATATGACTCTAGGACACTCTGTATACGCGTGCCGAAGCAATTTACGAAATTGCGGCCACCCCATCGACGTCATTCATTTTAATAACGAATGCAAAAACGAAAGATTTAAACGCATATTAATTGGCGGCCATATTATTCGAATAATTGAGAATGAAATGACTGAGGGTGGAACAGGAGGGTGAAGCGGGGTGTAAGTGGTTCACCTTTTCGCTGGAAACACAATTCTTCCCATGCTGAGTAGCAATTTCATTAGCTACTAATTAAATGCTACTCGCTGTCGAGGGCTTTAGTTTGACCTAGTGGCTAGCTGACTCTTGAATATGGATGCAGACTGGAAATAGAATCAGAACTAGCAGGTGCTAGTTATTGATTTAAATAAGTTCTTACCCTATTATAAACATTTGAGACAATTCAAGTAAATTATAAATTAATAGATGACTACGGTTGCGCCAAAATTCATTTATCGTGCGGGAACCGTATATTTTTTTAGGGATAAAAAGTATCCTATGTCCTTTCACGGGACTCAAAGAATCTACATACCCAGCTGAATCGGCTCAGCGGTTTTGAGAGTAACAGACAGACACACTTTCGCATTTATACGTAATGTATCGTACGTAAATATGGTTAAATTGAACATTATCAGAACTATTATAATCACTACATGTATAAAACAAAGTCCCTTTTATCTTTAAAACTACGCAACGAATTTTGATGCGGTTTTCTTTCATAGATAGAATGATTAAAGAAGAAGAAGTATAATAACATTCATTAAATAGTGGAGAAATACCGTTAATTTTGGGGTTTCTAATGTGATGTCGTAAATAATTTTACATTCTTTTCCGCTTACATTGCAAACGCAGGCTGAACCCTAAGAGATTTATCAAAATAATGTACTAAGTATTGTAAACTATGAAAAGGTCTACAGAAAACTCTGCGATGGTATATGTCTATCTCTTATGGATATCCCACTATAACGTTTTTTGTCATTTACTTTTAACTTCAAATAATGGCTAATTTTCGAAGCGATTTTTACCAATATGGCTATAATCCTTATTCAATTAAATACTTTAAATATATTATTGATTTAATATAGATCTATATGGCCCTTTACAGAATAAGATTTAAATGAATATTTTCGAAGATATTACAGATTTAAAAATTGTGGGACGTAGCTTTTGCGGCGGTACCGACCAATGCGGGCCACGGGTAGTAATGAATATAATTAAAAACTACTGAATCAATTTTAATCATTTCTTCAGTGAGTGACAGCTTTTTATTCATTACTAGAGGGACCCGCCCCCACTTTGCACGGGTATAAAATATATTATAGCCCATATAATATATTTTATACCCGTGCAAAGCGGGGGCGGGCCTCTAGTAATGAATAAAAAGCTAACCCAAAGCGCTTGGCATACAGAACGCTGGCGTAGCAAGCCTACGAAGGTCTACGAATTCGTAGCTTTAAGCTACGTCGCGCACTCAAGCGTAGCTAGACTTCGTAGATGGGACCGATTTTGTTAAAGTTTTGTGTGCTTATCGTGTATGTCAAGGAATCGGCCAACTTCTATTGTTTAGACTTGAAATATCAATCCTGAATCTATCGAAGTTTCTGAGATCGACGATTGATTCAGTGTGATATACACAACTTCAGAAAGTACTGATTTTTTAATTAGAAAGTTACGTTACGTTTACTCCAATTAGAAAACTCTAATTTGTTTTAATTTTATATTGCACTAGATGACGTGTGTAACTCCGTTGCGCCAAAATTCTTTCATGCAGGAACCTTCTTTTTTTACAGGGATAAAAATTATCCTATATCCTTTCTCGGGACTTAAAGTATTTCCATTCCAAATTTCAGCAAAATCGGTTCAGCAGCTTGGGCATGAAGAGGTGACAGACTGACAGTCTTTCACATTTGTAATATTAGTATAGAATTTAAGACATTACTACCACAAACACGTTTTATCACAATCATTTTAATGCCATTACTAAAGAACTACATTTTCTTACGAAAATGGAAACTTCGAAATTTCAGTTTCATATTATTTCTGCAATTCAAATTCGCTGTCAGCTTATTTAGCCACCGAGGCGGAATAGTTATTTAGACGTCTTATATAGCGCTGAGACAGTAACAAGAAGAAAATTTTCAGAACTAATTATGTTTTTCTGAATTATTCATAATTAAATAATAATTTTCATAAATATAATATTTTTGCTAAAATCGTATTAGCTATTGAAATGAGAATATTTATGTCTACAAAATCAGTTTTAGGTAAAAAGATTGCCGGTTCTAAAACAATAACTGTTAACTACTTAAATCCGCAACCATCTACTTATTTGATGTACCTACTACTAGTAGAAAACCGTACTTTTTCCGGGATAAAACGTATTCTATGTCTTTTCCCAGGACACAAAGTTTTTCCATATCAAATTTAAATAAAACCGGTTTAGTGGTTTTGGCGTGAAGGGATAACAAACAGACAGACAGGCAGACATATTTTCATATTTATAATATTAGTATGGATAAAATTTCCACTTCCTGTAAAATAAATGCATTGAAAATGTGATTTTTGTGTTTGTAACATTGTGTTCTATATGTAGTCCTTATCTTTATTTAAGCAGTTATTATGATTATTCGTTCACAGTAAAAGACGTGAAAACTGAACCGTGAATTTTAATTAAGATGCACTATTTAACATAGTCCCATAATAGGGAAAAATGTTTTAGTATGAATAGGCAGACCTTGGGTAGATTTTAATAGGGCACACTTAAATACAGCTTGGGTGACAAAATATATTTAAATTGAGCCAAAAATGTTTCAGGCTGAATAAGTTTTTAATTCTCATTATTTTTTTACCATTTTCGATTTTGCGTACAATTTTATACTAAGTAAGTCGTAAACAAAGGACCATCGAAGAAATTTATTTATAGGCCTACGACAGACCTAACAGACCTACGCCATTTGATCAATTAGTGCAGCACGAGTCGGCGCATGAGTACCGGAAACTATTCCACCTCAATTTTTTTATGCGATCCTCCGATTGATGATTGATGATTGCGCTCCCGATGATATAAATGCATGTTGCCATGGCGCAACCCGGTATCATAATATTGTTTAAACAAACATTGTTTAAGCAATTGCAAGGAATTGTTGTTTTCCAACCGGACAATTTTTTTTTCTTTATTGAAATACCAATAAAAAGGTCCTATGACTTTTCACGATAAAGTTAATATTTTTAAAGATTCGAAAAATCTCAAATTTGGGTACTTTCGACCCATGAAAAATATATTAAAAAAAATGTCTAAGTAATATATTTTATTAAATTTTCTATACAATAGTCAATAATATTGTTAATAAATAGTAAATAGACGAGACTTAGGAGATTCGCATAGCGTCGCCTCCGCACTCCCGTCTTACGCCGGCGGAGCGGCAGACAGGTGGGATCGTCCTCTCTGTCCCGCTCCGTGGCCTCTTTCTGCGACATAACAATTTCGCAGAAAGAGACTGCCGCCTGCCAGGCCTCATCGCTCTCGAGCAGCGCACCGTGCCCGGGAGCGAGGATCCCCGCCTAGCACTGCCACGAGATCGTGGCGCTGCACGGATTTTGACATTAACCTAATCTAACCTAACCTAACCACCCGGACACCCCGCGGTGATGGGCTTCCTGTTCCAATTTTGAATGGTTAATATAAAAATGCAATCGTATTGCCTCGTCAGAGCCAATCAACACGGCGTGTTGCGTCAGAGTTGCGTCAACGCAGCGCTGCCGTTGCGTTTTACATGCAAATAACCAAGGCGTTCACACGGCACGCTGCGTCGTCGCAACGAACACGTGACGGACAGCAGCCCCTGAGAGGAAACGGGAGGGAGTGTTGGCGCTAAGACTGCTTCGTAATAACGCTGCGATGACGCAGCGCCCGTGTGGCCAGCAAACGGCAGCACTGCGTCGACGCAACGCTGAAGCAACGCGCCGTGTTGACTGGCTCTGACGAGGAGGGAGGGAATACGATTGTATTTTTATTACAATTACCAGTACCATTAATCTTTAACCTCTTATAATTCATTTTATAAGAGTGAGAATAACTTAAGGGTAGGATCTTATAAACCGTTTGATGCCGGTTGGCAATAAAGATGGCTATTAGAAGGTCCCCTCGTCGTGACGCTGAGAGAATTGAATAGCGACCGTCATGTGAGGTCTCGACCGCATACGTAATATGCCTAATAAAATGTAAAACTCTAACCACAATGCGTCTTTCCAACGAAATTTCTAGGTAGGATTTGATACTAGTACAAAACTAACCTCATTAACCATTAAGATATTATCATTTTGTTTAGTAAAAATGCAGTTTGGGCTAATGAATATAATATATCTGCTATACTTCCATCCCTATAAGAATGAACTGTAGCGAGCTGTATTTTCGGACCATGACGACCTGCAAGCCGTCAAGGAGAGTGCGTATTCCCTGTTAGAGCCGGCAAAGCACTTGCAATTCTTTTGATGTTACGAGTGTCCATGCGCTACGGTAGTTGCTTTCTATCAGGTGATCCGTTTGCTCCTTTGCCCCTAATTATATAAAAAAGACGCTGGAAATAGACAAGTTAAAACCTATATTAAATTCATTACCTGAATACGACAGTTAAATTTGCAATCGTTACATCAATAACTTGCTTGTAACATTAAATATTGCAATTGCTCGTATCTGAAAACTTTCCGTCACAATGAGTCAATTTACTTTATTAAGTTGTTCGAAAAAAATGCAGAAAAAATTATTTGCTCTATTGGTTCCTATGAATAAAAAAACTAATTGGTTCCAATTAATTCAATCAAAGTAATATTCTCTTTGAAAGGAAACTTTGACCGATGCCATTGGAATTTAAATCGGGGGAAAAATATATATTTTTAATTACTGATTAGTGCATAATTAATATATTATTATGTATTCTATTGAATGACTATAGTCATATAGACTTCTATGAATAATGAACCACATTTTATAGTTACAATTATTTTGTGTTATTTTCACAGGAGCTAGTCGAATCTTACTTGAAAATAATACCGAGCTACGTCATTGAGTCGGCCTGTGTAAATGTTGAGTTCTCAGCTGAGTTTGATATAACGCTACCAAATTACGCTGGTCCACCTTCTGCCTATGAATTATTAATTTCTTTTGACCCTACTGGACTAAACTGCAATATTAATATGTCTGCTTTGAATAAGCTCTGTAATAACTAGACAAAGATGGAGGGATATAATATTATCGTACCCACCAGTGTAGAGCTCTGAGACATGAAAGGGCTTAAAAATTTGAAAATTTTATTGTATGTACACAATAAAGGTTTCACCTTTTGAAGCCCTTTCAATTGATATGTGTGGATGTGGGGGTTCAGCTTGGGTACGGGTTCCATACAAAAATGCCCCTTCTCCTTTCGATAATATTTGTTATAGAAATAGGGTCGACGACATCGTATCACACAACTTTTCACTCCAAAAAATTAGTGTTTTCCTTATTTTTCTTTCACGTGCAAAAATTCGCGCGCAATATCTAGTTTCATATAAAATCCCTTAATAATTGTCTCTTGAACATTCTGGTACGCAACGACCTGACCTATATTCCATGGGAAATGTAATTATGGTATTTAATAGTGATCATTAATATTCCATTTTACTTTGTTCACAATAATCTTGGGTAATGGGGTACTTCAGATAATTATGCTTTAGTTAGTTGGGGAAAAAGACGATTTCGAAATAGGTCAAAATGTACTTTTTACTCGATCACGACGAAAGAAATTTTGGCAGTTTTTTTTATATTCCATACTATTTAAATTATTATTATATCTACAACTAGCTGACCCGACGAAATTCGTATGACTTTTCACCTAATATAAACCTAAAATTAGCCAAATCGGTTTAGGCGTGTTATGGAGAGAATAATAAAATTTAAAATTCATTTTTACTTAAGTATATAGATAACAAATACCTTTAATATTTGTAGCATTTACTAAAATCTCCTTTATATTATACCAAACTACATATTACAATAGTTGTACACATTAGAATATTGTGAATTTGGAAATTATCTTGGTCATCTTAACGCAAGCTTTCCTATAACTGACAATATAATAAAGCAATCTTTTTGCCATTCCATATTGGCACATTTATTTCGGAAATGCAATAAAGTATATGAAAGATGAATGTGACTGGCCGGATGGGGTACAATTTGTAAGTTTTTTATTCGATTGGCTGTCGAGAGGCTGCAGAAGTTTGGATGGATGAATCTCTGTTACTCAATCACAGCGAAATAGCTGAAGGCTCGTTTTGTTTTGTAAATATCTTATTTTGTAAATATCCAATGTATATATTAGCTCAAAGCTGATCAACGCATCAATACCTTATTGGCACAGACCAAAACCTTAAAATTAGAAAATTTAATTTTCGTTTCTCTCATTATGTAACTCTTATAAGAGACTTTTTCAAAATTCTCTTCTTCGGAGTGTAAAAAAGGGCTCAAGTAAGTTAGTCCAGTGTGGAATACCACACGGAGGACTGTATGCTGAAAATCTCTATATTTCTTTAAACTTGTCTAATACATTTTTATTGCAATTTGACACTCGACGAAGAGATAAGGATTGATGATTTCTACAATGATTTTTTTTAAAAGTGTGAGGCTAAAATATGTTAGTACATACTGTAAAGTTACAGTAAATAGTAACACACATACATTTTAGTATTGGTACTGAACCAAGAAAAACCCATTACAATAATGCGATGATGTGTCTGTCTGTTGTCTCTTCATGCTCAAACCACTGAACCGATTTTTCTGCCATTTGAAATAGAGACACATGACAAGTATTAATAATCTATGTCCTTTCACGAAAGGACATAGATTATTAATACTTGTCATCCCGGTATTTTTTATGAAATAAGGGGGGCAAACGAGCGAACGGGTCACCTGATGGAAAGCAACTACCGTCGCCCATGGACACTCGCAACATCCGAAGAGCTGCAGGTGCATTACCGGGCTTATAAGAGGGAATACGCTCTCTTCTTGAAGGTTTGCAGGTCGTATAGGTCCGGAAATACTGCTGGTGACAGTTCGTTCTAGAGCTTTACAGTGCGCGGTAGAAAGTTACGCGAAAAACGAACGATGGAAGACTGCCACTCATGAAGGTCATCACCTTCATCCATCCTCATCAGGATGGTATATTTTTCGCGTGGGGCGATGGCGAAAAGTTGCAGGAGGTATGATTCCGAAGTCCGAGCAATTCCTCAGAGCACTCTCCATGACACAACCGATAGAGGATGCAGAGTAAAGCTAATGTAAAATGTAAGGTTCCCACGCAATAAACGAATTTTGGCACAACGTATTTGCGAGCATCAGTATAGAACTATAAGCCTTATATTGACTGCAACGGTCAAATATATTCCTCATGAGAAAAAAATCCATTCCATACCACAGAATATATATTACTACAAAAATAGCAAAAAACAATAACCCTGTAAGAGCAAACAAAACTTCACATAAAAACGTAATAAGATAATTCTAGGTGATATATGACTAAAGTTTGCCTTCTAAATTTACTCATTCCTTCCGAGATGAAAGGTTATATAACTTTTGTCTATGTAAATGATAAAAATATAGTCAGAAACCGACGATCAATTTAAACGATTCAAGTTCACTCGTACACACTTATTTTACCTCTAATAAAATCTTTATTTGGAAGTCATAAGGGTCACTTTTGTATAGAATCCAGGGTGAAACAGCTCTGATTGGGTTGGAGGTCCCGCAGTAAGGCTGGTCCGCGCGGCATTCTACTCAGTGCTCCCGGCAACGTAGACCGCCTCCGAGGTAAGTCAAAACTTGGCTCACGCTTTTTTTTTAATTTTTAAATACGTGACAAACGTTTGCACCTTAAAAATCATACCTGCCAGTATTTTACAAGACGTAATTTTATTTAAAAAAGGAACGTACCATTTTTAAAGTGAATTTTAAATACTTTTTAAATTCGAAATTATTCAAAAACACTCTAAGTAGAGGTAGATATTATAAACTTGATGTTGAAACTCGAAGTTTAAATACTTTAAAATATTTAAAGTTTTTAAATCCACAAAGAGCATCCGTTTTAAAAGTGATGAACTCGGAAACTTATTTCTTCGCGCATTACAAAGTTCGTGCACAATTTCGAAGTTTCATCCGCGTTGAGATTGCTTACAATATACTTGTAAATTAAAAAAGTTATGGTGTATCTGGTTAGGGACTTTTTAAGGGCCTGTTAAGCTTTCTTGTTACTTGGCTTTATAAATGTTCAAGGAAAGGACACAATAAGTACATACAATAAGTTTTAAAAGCTTAAAAAACCTTTTTATAACAATAAATATATCGACTATTTCGTTTTTAGTGAAATCATATTTTTACAAGTATAATGTAGTTCTATAACTACATTATAGGTACTTGTATAAAAATATGATTTATACCTTGTTATAGCCTCATAAATTGTACCTTGTTACTATTAACAAGGTACATATCATACAATTTTTTAAAAATTTGAATTTGAATTTTGATATTCAATACTATATACATACTATGTGAATCGTGGTTTGTACTAGAGATTAAATTATGTAAAGACAAAACTTGCAGTGTCAAATTTTTGTAACTCAAAACTCATTTTCTTTATCGTTAAATCTTAAATTCTTGTTTTTCTAGGTTTTAAATGAGTAAAGTAATTACAGCACTGAATAATATTGACGAAAGTTTTTTATTATGTAATATTACAAGCCCTTCTTATACAATACAGATGCGCATGGAACCGATATGGTACCTTCGCGCAGGTTTTTATAAACAACAGTGTTGCACGCAACATTGTTCAGAAATGGATATCCATACAAATATAATAAATGTGAAAGTGTGTTTGTCTGTCTATTACATCTTCACGCGCAAATCGTTAAACCGATTTTGCTGAAATTTGGTATGGTGATACTTTGAGTCCCGGGATAGGTCATAGGATACTTTTGATTCCGAAAAATGTACGGTTCTCACGCGATACGTAATTTTGGTGCAACGGAGCGGGTGTCATCTAGTATTATATAATTTAGAAATGCATTACAAACTACGAATAATAAAAACTAAGGAAACTTAACTCCCGTAAATGCTTCAACCGTTTTGATTTGGTTCCTTTTCGCACACACGGCAATAGCAACGAAACTCATACGTCATACACTCAAATCAACGAAATAAAGCTGTTGCCATTAAGGACGCTAGCACATTTTTCACAAATATCAGCGATTTTCAGGTACCATTTTAAAGAATTAGGAGTCACACTGCAAAGATATTTTGGTTTCAAATGAAAGATAATATATTCATCTCCACGTCTATACTATAAAAATTTCATAGCCGCATACAATATTTAAAAAATGGGGTTTGATTAGGTACCATTATAGCTAAATACACTGAACTAAGGAAAATGAATATACAAAAAAATTGTTGCTTATTTAGTCCCCTATACGAATAGCTAAATATTTTATATATAAATTAGTAACATTTCCATTCATAAGAAAAATAATAAACGCTCTCAAATTTCTTCATACATTTTCGCCCTATCAAGAAAGCGGCGAGCGTCGTAACCGCCACTGTACAAGGCGCGCTGATATTGAATGTTATTTTAATGTCTTTAACGTCGATATTCGTACTGACCTGCTAATTTTTGACATAATTTTTGTGATAGCGTCCTTAATTGTCACATCTACATTTAGACAAAATTGTGTACCTTTAAACTTTTTAATCGGGACTTAACGCAACTTACTTAAGTAGTAATGCTACTACGAGTACATACTTTTTCTCGACGTTTCGGCCGTGTTGCAACGGCCGTGGTCAGGAGGGGACTCTTTTACTTTTTCTTTTACTTTTACTCGTTAAGTTCCGATTAAAAAGTTTAATTATAATGCAACGCGAAAGTTTAAAAATTGTGTACCGACTATAACTGCAGTATGCATAAAGTATGCATGTATTCGGGTCACATTTTGTGGATCGTGGACAATTTTTTTGACACATTTACTCTTCCTTAGTTTTTATTATCTACGCGTTACGTTCCCAGAGACCCAGAAAACCTACACAGTATATAACTATAATATAAAGCTGTTGTTAGTTTAATTACAATGTTTTCTTGAACACCCTCGAGGCATATACTAAGCTCATTAGGGACTATTTCACTATCAAAGTGAAGATACCCCTTTGAGATACTAAGATGCAATCTCTTTTGGTCCCGTTCTAAAAGAGCTGCTTCTAATAAATTACTTGGAGTGTAATGTAAGCTGGTCAGTCGTATAAGGTTGTTTTGGTGCGTGGCTACAATCACGCCGCCATTTAGTGATGTTAATTGTCAATGTCATCCTTGTAATGTATCATTTTCATCATCATAATTATAGACATGAGTGGATGAACCGGGTAACTAACATTTAATATACTTAAAAGCAATTACTCATTTTTGCCCTCATAATTTGAAGTAACCTTGTAATTACTAATACTTTATTATCAGGCTAATATATCTAGCTTTACATAGGATCCACATTTTTTATTTCAAATCGTTTTCCCGGTCCTAAAACCTCGGCAAAAAACGTCATTTTTCAAATTGTTACTTACCTGAGCTTCCTCAAGAATTTTAGCGGCCATTGAAACTACACTCCTAAACGTCGATCAGTACACTATGGTTGATATTTCGGAACTTATCCCCTATGTTGAATCTAGCTTTGACAGTAAAGTTAACGAAAATATCATGATTAAATTCGCAGAATTGAGTACAAAATTATGAATAAAAGAGAAGTTTAAAGTATAATATAGGTTTCAAGATTTCAGTCTGAGCCTGATAGCCGTCTTTAGAAGTTTAGGATTTAAGATCCAATTTCAAAAGCTTTAAGGACTTTATTGTTGGATGGTTTAGTTTAGAGTATTATGATATAAGAGTGGTACGATTAAATTCATAATCTATCTATCTATATATTATATAAAACTCAAAGGTGCTGACTGACATGGTGATCTACCAACGCACAGCTCAAACCACTGGACGGATCGGGCTAAAATTTTACATGCAGGTAGATATTATTACGAAGCCATCCGCTAAGAAAGGATTTTGATAAATTCCAACCCCAATTGGTTAAAATAGGGGATGAAAGTTTGTATATAATAATACTTCTTAACGCGAATGAAGCCGCGGGCAAAAGCTCGTAAAAGATCAATGCGAAAGAACTTCTATCTTTCTGTATGTATGTATTATAGCATTTAAAGCTCTTCATGTTAAAACAGTGCAACCATTTTGATGATTTCGCAGTATTTCGAGGGAATAACATCCCGAAAAATATCAGTGTCTTCGCGATAAACGGATAGAATCTACTACATCTAAAAATAAATAAAACCTGAGAGGTGTCAAGGGATACCCGAATGGAACGAAAAAATCTGTAAACACACTCAAAAAAGTATTAAAAAAAATGCCATTTATTGCCCAGGAATAGTAACAACGCGTTGCTGTTTATTCTCAAAAAACCGCTATCTTGTTGACGCACAGGAATACTATCAAGGCCCTCTGCCCCACCACGCAGGTACTAATAAAAAATGTCGAGGTCAAAATCCATTTGAAGACGAGGTAAGATTTTAACAGTTGTCTACAATCTACATGTTATTTACTACAAATAGTTACGTAGCATAGTAATAATTGCAGTCTTTACCGGCGATTGTGAGTCCTAGTACTCAATGAAAATATAAAGGCGATTACATTCAATTGTACCAGTTGTATCACAAAGTGCCTGCAAATTGGATAATGTACTAGAGGCTTAACATTCTAAATTAAGGTAACGTCAGCGCACCTTGCAACGTGAAGCGGTACGTGGATATACAGCTCAACTCCCTAAAGCCATTTAGGCCCTAAGAGCCAGTCCACACGGCGCGTTGCGTCAGCGTTGCGTCGACGCAGTGCCGTCGTTGCGTTGTTTTACATACAAATAACCAATGCGTTTACACGGTGCGCTGCGTCGTCGCAACCTACACATGACAGACAGCAGCCACCGAGACGAAGCGGGAGGGGGTGTTGACGTTAAGGGTTGATTCAGACCGCAACGCGACGCGTAGATGCATTTATAAATTAGTATGGATTTGACAGATTCGCAAGACGTCTGACGCAATTGAAATCTGTCAAATCCATACAAATTTAGAAATGCATCTACGCGTCGCGTTGCGGTCTGAATCAACCCTTAGAATGCTTCGTAATAACGCTGCGATGACGTAGCGCCCGTGTGGCCGGCTATGCGTCAAACGGCAGCACTGCGTCGACGCAACGCTGACGCAACGCGCCGTGTGGACTGGCTCTAAGGGTCAATTCAGACCACAACGTGACGCGTAGATGCATTTCTAAATTAGTATGGATTTGACAGATTCGCAAGACGTCTGACGCAATTGAAATCTGTCAAATCCATACAAATTTAGAAATGCATCTACGCGTCGCGTTGCCGTCTGAATCAACCCGAAGCCGTGCCAAATAATGTACCGTACTTAATATACCTACACTTGAGAAAGAAAACAGCAAAATTTTTAAATTTTCGAACTATGTAATTCGAATTTATAATAATATTTTCCTAAATAAAAATAAAACACGTATTTGAATAAGATATTCAATTTTCAAAAACAAAAAGAAAACAAAATATTTCTAATTCGTTTTTCAAATACAGAATGACCACCGGCCACAGTACAGCAATATTATTGTTATACTGTGCCACCGGCTTTCATTGTTTTGACAGGCGCTGTGCCTCCAGCTTAGAATGTTGAAAACTTTTTCATTTCCCTGAAAACGAAATCCCTGACGGCATGCGAGCTGTCTTCGCTGATATTTCCACATGCCAAATGAAATATGCATTCGCTGTGGTTTTTCTTCTTGGATTATTTTTAAAAAAGAGACTCAGAATTAGTTTACATTGTATTGACATCGTTGATTGCAACATGTCGCGTCGATGCAATGAGATGCATTCAAGACTGCACAGAAAGATACAATATGTTGCAAATTGCAATGCAATAAATAAGACATAGGTCCTATATTAGGTAGCCTATTTTTTTTCGTGGACTTTAGTAATTTGGTTAAAATTCTCTCGAACAAAGCGTCATATTGGGAAATATTATCTTAATATACGAAAAGCAGCGAAACGCACATGAAAACCAGCTGGTCGAGGCGATATTACACATATGGTGGAGTGCGGACAATGTTATTTTATGTTCGTTGAACTATAAAATGGACAATAATAGTCCAACAGAGTCTCAGCGCGAGTTTTATTTTCATTTATTGTACATAAATAAGCGTAACGACCAACCTCATAGTAAGTGTCGCAGTCTGGTCATAATGGCGTTGTAATTTTTTTTCATGGCTCAATTTTTATTTATCTGTACGGTCTAGTATTTTTTCAAAAAATATCCTTTATTATTGGATACATTTTTATATTTGCATGTTTAACACACATAATCAGCCGCTATAAAAATAAAAAACCGGCCAAATGCGAGTTGGACTCGCCCATGGAGGGTTCCGCAGCAGCAAAAAGGTTTATCTTTTTGAAATTAAAATGTTTTTGATTTATTTTTATATTTCAGTTGATTTAATTATAGTTAAATTAAGGTTTACTATTTATGACGTATAAAAAAAAATCTTGCTAGATCTCGTTCAAACCAATTTTCGTTGGTAGTTTTTATAGTAATGTACATCATATATTTTTTTTAGATTTATCATGTAAGTACTTTAATTGTTAGAGGGGGGGGACACACATTTTACCACTTTGGAAGAGTCTCTCTCGCAAATTATCGAGGTTAGAAAAAAGTGATATTAAAAACCTCAATATGAATTTTGAAGACCTATTCAAAGATACCTCACACGCATAGGTTAGACGAAAAAAAAATTTTTTTTTGTTTCAGTTGTACCTATGGGGACCCCTAAAGTTTTTAATATTTTTTTCATTTTTGTATCAAAATCTTAATGCGGTTCACAGATTACATCTACTTACCAAGTTTCAACATTATAGCTCTTATAGTTTCGGAGAAAAGTGGCTGTGACATACGGACGGACAGACAGACAGACAGACAGACAGACATGACGAATCTATAAGGGTGCTGTATTTTGCCATTTGGCTACGGAACCCTAAAAAGGATCAAAACATTTTATTCCAATTCACCGGTATTGCTAGAGTCAATTTATTTTCTCACTTTTTGTCATCAGATTCTGGTAGACCTACAGGCCTATACTTACTCACACTTTATCTTATAGGGTCAGTCAAGGGTCAGTTCACATTATTAAAAAAGTAAAGAAGAAAAGACGCAGATCCTGTCATGGATATATTATAGTTTTTTATGAAAAAATATTACGTTCTTGGGATGAGCAATAAATTCTTCACCTAGTAATTTTTGTATTCAAAGGCTTTGAAAGGAATTTTTATGACTAGTTTTTATGTGATCCATCATATTATGAGATAGCATTCCTTTTTATGGATAAGAAAAGAGCTGTAAAATAAAAAAGTAAAAACATACTGCGAAAGTTAAGATTGTTAATGTGCAGTATATAGATAGAGATGCAGTATTATAGATATTTTGGAAGTACGAGCACAAAAAACCATTAATTTTTTTCTGCCTAAGCTTATCTTTATGTTCGGTTTACATTATTCCATTCCAGTGATCTAATATAGCGCTGGATTTTTTTTCCAATTTTCGTAATCCAATAGCCAGCTCTGGATTTATGTATAAGCAGTGTAGGCCATGGCCTATAGGCGGCAGCGTCCTATCATGGCGTCTTAGGGTTAGAGGCAAATGTTAGAGGATATAGTTCGTCATAGGGGCGGCAAAATTAAACTGGCCTATACTCATAAAATATATAAGCCCTGCCGATAACAATCTAGCGATTCAGCAATCCAGATTGGAATGATGAATATTATATACCCGCTATTAAATAAGCAGTAGATCATCATAAGCGTGATCATTGACGATGCTTCGGCACGAATGGGCCGGCTCGACCGGAGAAATACCACGAGCTCACAGAAAACCGACGTGAAACAGCGCTTGCGCTGTGCTTCGCCGAGTGAGTGAGTTTACCGGAGGCCCAATCCCCTACCCTTTTCCCTTCCCTACCCTCCCATATTTCCTCCCCTACCCTCCCTATTACCCTATTCCCTCTTAAAAGGCCGGCAACGCACCTGCAGCTTTTTTGATGCTGCAAGTGTCCATGGGCGACGGAAGTTGCTTTCCATTAGGTGACTCATTTGCCCCCTTATTTCATAAAAAAATAATATCCGTAGTGGATATTTTATGTCTTATTTTTTCCATATTCTTACATTCTATGGCGGATTCTAGGTCGGTTCGAGTCATAAGACTAATACAAAGTCTAGGAACTAAATAAAGGTCTATAAAAGTCTCGTAACATTTTTTCCTCGACGTCATTAATCTTTTTCATTACCGGCCAGCCAGTTAATGAAGTCACTAAACAATTTAATTAGAACTCTTCCAGTTTTCAATCCTGATGGGCGATTTAATTAACTCTTATTAAATTCCAAATAAAATACTATTTTTAAACATTCTAAAATGGATATTTGAATTTTTTAATCGGTGCACAGTTTGTTCGAAGCTTAAATATTAAGAGTTCCGTGCTTTACTGTATGATAATTTAAATAATATCTATTGCAAATGCATTTATAGTTCTTGAACCTTACATTTACATCTTTTCTCTAAACTCATAAACTCTATAATTTTAACACGGTAAACTTAATGCCATTGAGAAAAGAGAAAATTCCATGATCGACATGCACATGCCATAAACAGCTTAACAATTATAATGGTTGTCCATTATAATTTGTATCCCAACGTGTAGAGGGGTTCATACAGACTTTGGGTTCGGTCATGATTGTTTTATTTAATACTAGATGTCCCGCGCGGCTTCGCCCGCGTAAATTAGTAATTTTACAGAAACCGTACTATTACCCATACAAATAGCTATGTATACTCTCTTCACGTGGTCTACTCTATATCTGTGCCAAATATTGCTATAAAAATTGCTCCAGTAGTTCGTGACATAAACCCTTTCTAATATTTCCCCCGATTTTCCCACATTTTCCTGAGTTTCTTCAGTCGTATTAGTCTTAGCGTGATAATATATAGCCTATAGCCTTCGCCGCTCGCGAATCGCCTCGATAAATGAGCTATCTAACACTGAAATAAGTTTTTAAATCGGACCTGTAGTTCCTGAGATTAGCGCGTTCAAGCAAACATACTCTTGAGGTTTATAATATTAAGTATAGATTTTTTTTAATTATCGCTCGACAAACTTGAGTCTCGATCTAAAAGACTATGAAGAGTACCAATAACAGGGTCATGATAGGCTCATAACCATTGGACGATGCATGGTATAATATGGTAGTGATGATGAATGTAAATTGCATAGTAGCATATGCTTTCCATTCTTAAAACAACGCCGAAACTCCCAAATTTGTTTCTATAAAGAATCAGGAGTTCTCTCAGCACCTTCCGAACCACGGTATACCAGGTAGGTACCTTGGTGCAAAATCTTACTTATTGGTAGTATATGCTCAGAATACTTCTCACGAAACCGAAGTCACCACAATATGTTTCCCTATAAATTTTGAGGAGTTCCATCGATTACTTATGGATCCTTCATCAGATTACCACTTTTGTGAATATAATAATACCCTATGGTATATATAATATAATTGTAAAGTTTCATTAAAATCCGTTCAGTAGTTTTTGGTTGAAAGAGTAACAAACATCCATACATCCATACATCCAAACAAACTTTCGCCTTTATAATATTAGTAGGATGTCGCCAATAGTTGGAGATAAGCGTTCCAATATTATCAGACGGGCAATTCGAAAACACCCCTATTGTTTGAATCGATAACACACATTGGTTTCACCCCAACTCGACCGACACTAGCAACATTATGTGTGATAATATGGCTAATTAGGCGTAATATTCGATGATAATGTTATGTTTTGTTACATAAATTATCACTAGCTATTCGACCGAGCTTTGCTCGGTATTCGATAAAACACGAATAAAATGACATTTTCTAAAAATGATTCCTAGCTAGATCGATTTATCGCCCCCGAAACCCCCTATATACTTAATTTCATGAAAATCGTTGAAGCCGATTCCCTTTAATACCTTATCAAATAATATTTATTTTCTATCTACGTTCTATCTATCTGTAACACCACCAAACTAAGTAAGATCATTAGCAAAAGAATTTTAAACAATTCGAGAGATTCGAGGCAATACTTTTTTATTTCATTGACCAAACTTCCGAAAACAAAAAACAGAGGTTTTTCAGAATTTCTTTCGTACGATTTTGTTTATCTGAGGAACAAAGATAAAAAAGGTAAACAGACCCATTCCGTGCGATTCACCGATAGAGGTCTGACGAAGGATTTCTTTTATTTTGTTTTGAACACATTTTTCTCATCAAATTAATATCGAGCGGGTTGTTTGAAAGGCTTTTCAGTTCTTTTAGGTAAGCAATGCTTGTTTACATAGCAAACATAGGCACTAACCAAGCAAGTTTTTGAGAATAGCTGTATAAAAGATTAGTTTATTCCTCCTAATCATCAAGATTCTGAAATTTCTACTGTCACTGAAACTAAGCTGAATTTTAATATCCACTCCGATTTTCATCAGCTAGTTTATACATACTTCAGCTTTTTAAGCGTGATGACTGAAAGCTACGCATTTACTATATTATTAGTATGGATAATATAGATCTATGAATCTTTATCTTGAACCGTAAAATGATTGCAGCTGTCTCAGCCTACGCCTTAGTAAATTAGCGCATTAAGTCAACGTCGCATCTCGCGCCGTTTCCAACGACGCATAACGTAGCAGGGGTAAGATTTACGAATCCCATGAATTTCGAGCGAGGAATAAACCCGAACATGCTAAATTTAGTGTTATTCTTGACTTGATGTGACTTATGAAGTTATGACGCAGAAATGGTAAAATGGGCTTTTTTCACGAGATTTCCTTTATCGTAGTCTTTGTCCTTGACAGCATATTATATAATATTACTAGCTGTCCCGGCAAACGTTGCTTTGCCATAATATATATCAAGTAATTATTTCATCCATATTATTTTATTGAAGTGACTAAATAAGTATGTCACCATGGCAACGTCCATCGCTATCCCGTCGCACAAACAATGGTTGCCGTCAGTCTCGAGTTGTAATAATTTACTGTTATTTATTCAACAAATGCACTTATCAATATAAAAAGTACCCAGTAGCCGATTCTCAGACCCACTGAATATGCATATAAAATTTGGTTAAAATCAGTAAAGCTGTTTCGGAGGAGTACGCGGCCTGACATTGTGACACGAGAATTTTATATATAAGATGTAGGAGTAGACTACGTATATTCCCTTGGTGTTCTACTAGTATTTATCACGCAGTTCCAAAGTCTATTCAATGCAAATTGCATATCCATACTAATATTATAAATGCGATAGTGTGTCTGTCTGTATGTTACCTCTTCAGGCCCCAATCGTCAGAACCGATTCTGCTGGGCATGGAGATAGTTGGAGTTTCGGGAAAGGACATAATATTATGTCCTTTATGTATCCTATATTCTAGGCTATTTTGTATCCCGTGTAAAATGTATAAAATGTATGGTTCCCGCAATGAACGAGTTTTGGTGCAATGGAATTTCGGGCCTCATCTAGTTGCTTAATATTTTATACAAGAAAACTGTCAAAACTACAAATATAGTTAAAACCTATCATGTAAATTTATTAATCTGGATGATAATCTAGGACCTAGGTATAAGTTTCTGTGTAGTTATCACAGATACGAGTTTTACGTTTACAAGCGCAAATTGTTCTCCATAAGTGTATTTCCACATTTCCAACAACTTGGGAAACTTTCAAACTCGTCCCAGATGGAAACGGTCACATGATAATTGTCTTCCACCGAATTTATTTGAAAACTTTATACTCTATTACGGAGGTGTGTAGTTCCAAAATTATGGAAACTTTTCGTATAAGTATGTTTCTTATGAATAATTCCAAAGGAATGGAATAAAGGCTGATTCCTTTATTTTACGATAAACTATTTTTTTTTTATGAAATAAGGGGGCAAACGAGCAAACGGGTCACCTGATGGAAAGCAACTTCCGTCGCCCATGGACACTCGCAGCATCAGAAGAGCTGCAGGTGCGTTGCCGGCCTTCTAAGGGGTAACAGGGGAGGGTAGGGAAGGGAATAGGGGTGGGTACGGAAGGGAATAGGGGTGGGTACGGAAGGGAATAGGGGAGGGTACGGAAGGAAATAGGGGAGGGTAGGGAAAGGAAAAGGGTAGGGGATTGGGCCTCCGGTAAACTCACTTACTCGGCGAAACACAGCGGAAGCGCTGTTTCACGCCGGTTTTCTGTGAGGACGCGGTATCTCTCCGGTCGAGCCGGCCCATTCGTGCCGAAGCATGGCTCTTCCAAGTCTAATAACTATACTAATATTATAAAATATGCGAAAGTGTGAAAGTGGGTCTGTCTCTCACCTGTGCACGCTTAAACAGCTGAACCGATTTTGATGGAATTTGGTATGCAGATACTTGAAGTATATTGGATATTGTTAGTGAACAGGCTGGTTTGTAAATAGGTAGGTATATTTGTTACTTCTTCGTGCAAAAACACTGAACGGATTCTTCTGTAGAGTTCTAGGCTCTGAATTAACACATAGACAACATTTTATCATGATTAAGTACAGATAGGAAATCAAATAGGAAATGCGAGTTTTGAACAATGTATCTACAATAATCAGTTTTAATGCGAACTGACCCTTACACTCTCAGTGCATGTTCAGCCAATGACTGCTAAGCAAAGTTCGGACGTGACCAATTACGACAAATGTAGTTCAACTTGTTTCTGTTTCAGGTACTCGCTCGAACTCGCGCAACTGTCAAGTAAGTTTAACATGTTATATGGCTTACGTCAGGCATGGCGAACCAATGGCACACGTTCCGCCAGCGGCACGTGACATAAAATTTGGAGCACGCTACTGGTCACAAAACTAGTATCGTAATTATTTTACCAACAATCAAGGTTATCCACCTCTGTATAGTGAGCACCGAATTAGGCAAATTTTGAAATACGCACGGAATCACAAAAAATAATTGAATGGCACGTTTATGCCTTCCTCAGAAAGATTTCTTCGGAAGGCACGTTGATACGAAAATTCGCCATCCCTGGCTTACGTAATATTGTGTTTTAGGGGAGCTATTGATTATTCTCCTTACTAATAAATATTTATACAATTTACAAGTTTGTCATTGTATGTTACCATCAGAGAAATTAATGAATATTCAGATGGCGTAGCTTCTAGCTATACCACGCTCTACGTTATTCGGTCGGGTTATGTCAAGTCAACGGGGGTAACTGCAGTAGGAATAATGAAACTATCACCGTCGAGTAAAAGCTACACCTCGTCACGTATTTTGGCGAAGAGACTACGCTAATGATTAATTTATTACACAGCGGTCCTCAAACGTGGCCCTTTTAAGAAGTGACATTTTTGACGGACCCCAAAAATATTTTTTTGTCTTTGAATGAATTGTCTCCATACTCGTGTCTGAGATTTCTAAAATCAAATCATATAGTATCTTTCGCGGAGCCCCTGCAAGACCAATGGTCTTGCAGGGGCTCCGCGAATCCCCGAAGCCCCGAGGCTTTGCAATGGCAAAGCCTCGGGGCTCCACAGAGCACACGAATGGCCGCTATAGTACGTAGATAACATTTAGCCCTGGCGCGCACTAGCAGCCAAGTAGGCGGTCATCGAGAATAAAATCATAATTGGACATTGCGGTTTTTGATTCTAGTAGACTCATATACTTTAGTATGAAACCGCCATAGACAACGCGCACCTGGCCGCAACGCGACCAGTGGCCACACCGTACTGTCGATGGCCGCCGCGGCCTGAACGCTAGTGCGCGTCCGGGCTTAGGCCGTGCTCAAACCAAACTGCCGACTGTCAACCGTCGAATGTGAGCGAACGTTACGCAGTTTATTGTATTTCCATACATAATATTCACTTTTTCGTTCACATGTAACGGATAATACGTTATTATGCTATGCGTAGGCGCTGACATTCGGCGGCCGATTAATATAGCACGTCACTACGCTCCGCGGACGCTGATTGGCTACGTAGCTACGTCAGCTATAGCGTATAGTCAGCATACTGTGAACGAAAAATACTGTTTATTTTCACGTTTACACTGGGGTTCACAGTGAGCTGCTCACATTCGGCGGCTTACAGTCAGTTTGGTTTGAACACGGCCTTAAATATTTGTTATCAGGTCCACCATCTGAGTTGGTTCACACAAAATTTATAGCGAGCGATATATTGTTATAATAATTGTTATCTTTTGTTTCATCAATTTTGACTAATCTACATTGCGTGTATACTTAAGAGTCCGGGTGCCATCGTAATTCTCATACAAACGTAATGCCAAGATCATTTCCCATACGAGAATATTTACCATATTTGAGTTATTATTTAGCTTAAGATAGTAATTACCTAGGTTCCTATACAAAGATTCACTGCAAAATATTTACATACTTACCAAAAAATATGAACGATTACAGTTTAGTATGTAAATATATTTGGTATGTAAATATTTTGCAGTGAATCTTTGTACAGGAACCTAGGTAATTACTATCTTAAGCTAAATAATAACTCATATATGGTAAATATTCTTGTATGGGAAATTATTTTGGTATTACGTTTGTATGAGAACTGCGATGGCACCCGGACTCTTAAGCCACCTTAGTGTAAGATAGTATGTATATTTGTGTTACATAACACAATTTGTCGAGTAAATTATAGCCTATTAGCTGATGCTTAATATTGATACCTGAACTTCCAATGTGTTGAAGCGGAAGTAAACTAATTTTGAACTATTAAGTAAGCGCCTACCAAACATATTACACGAACAAACTTACAACTAGATATAGGAAATAGAATTTTCACCCTCAACAATTTGTTGTACATTATAGAGTCGTTACCTTATGCTACTTGATAGAAATAAAGGTAAAAAAATTGGTAAATAGTAGTCGTTGAGTAATAATAATACTCCCCACGCAGGAGTAATTTTATAGTGGTATAGAGCGCGGCTCTTGACTCGGAGGTCGTGGGTTCGATTCCCGCGTTGGAAACATGTTATTTCCAAGTTTGGTTAGGACAATGCAGGCTGATCACCTGATTGTCTGACAAGTAAGATGATCCATGCGTCGGATGGACATGTAAAAAGTTGGTCCTGCGCCTGATCTCTCGCCAGTCGTGTCGGTCGTCCGTCCCGGGTTATGAGAGTAAAGGAATAGATAGTGCTCTTGTTTACTGCGCACATACTTGGGCACTATAAAATTACTCCTGCGTAGCTGGCCTGGTTTCAATGAAACCGGCCACCGTCACCGAAACCGGTGTGGGAGCTATTATTATTATTATTATTAGTTTACCATGTTCGGGTAAATTAAAGAATTTATTCATTAATGAAAATAATAAGGGTTTAAGGTTTTTTTATTTAAAATCCGTCCACCGTGCCATAGATTAAAAACCAATTTAATGCAAACAAAGAACAACCGAACGAATAAGCAAGTGAAAATACAAAACCTTGCTCTCTCTAGTTTTAAACTGAAAACAATTTATATTTTATTATCTATTTAAACTATATTCTGGAGCATAGCCAGCTAACTTGGTCTTATCAAGTCCAATTGAATCGAATATACATTCACAACATCCTCGCCCAAGTGTGGACATAATAGAATATAGTCGATTTGCCAGCAACCTCGACATGGCGAATTTCAAGCGAACGCTTTGAATTATTCAGTGAAATAATTTTAGAATTTTATTAAAGGGTTAAATCGATTTGCCGTGTCTGCTTATTAGGAAAGTCAATACAATACGTCCGCAACTTCGTTTCATAAAAATGATTTATCGCGGGGAACTGTACATTTTTCCATGACAATAACAGCCTTATCCTATCTCCGGGGCCTAAAGTATCTCCAACCCAAAGATTATTCCATTACTTTGATATTGTTATGTTATATACTTAATAGTATTTCTGTATTTACTATGATTACAAATTCCTGAATCATATTTTAAGGTCGGTCCACATTTTGCAATATAAAGAGGTAGTGAAGGAACTGCAAAGCGTTTTATAAAATTAATGACCTATTGAAAACTGAACTTTATTTACTACACATAAACTAAACATAAATTTCGACTTGCTGCTCGCGGTGTAATGCTGCTCATTCCAAATTTGAACAACTTACAGTAGACCGGCTCCTGCTCATAATCCTTATTGAGGTAAACTTACTATTCAGAGTATACTAGTACCTAGCTTTAAGAAAATGATTTGTAGTTCAGATAAAACCTTATTCGTTTTGATCTGTAATGTATTGTAGTATTGTGTAAAAATCTGGGCTGCCTCCCTACCATGAGCTCTTAAAGCAGTATTATTTTAATATTACTTTTGGATTTCGTATTAGCAAACATGATCTCTATTTTTTATAAACATAAGTATGGTTTTTGTTTGTGCCAAGTACTTAGCAAAAGTAATATTAAAGTAATAAGAGCTCATGGTAGGGGAGCAGTACTCTCTAATCCGACACGGCCATGCAAAACTTTTGTCGGATTAATCGTATTTAAAAATGCATCATAACGCATCGTGACGTTGCAGTGTGATTTTCTGCAAAAGACGCAAGCAACACTATACGATTCGATCATTATTGAAACAGTCATTTGTCGTAGTCGGGGCACTGGAAGTCTTTTGTAATGGCGCGACCTACATTTACGATTGATGGCGCTAAGCAACTGTTAAGTAGCTGCAAATGGCTAAGTTTTACAATTTAAAACAACGTGTTTAAAAGGCCAGCAGGCAGCAACGCACCACCAACTCTTCTGATGTCGTGAGTGTCGCGAGTGTTT